>NC_134643.1:30008281-30033281 GCF_030463565.1 Pelecanus crispus
ATTAACTGAATTTTAAAAAAACAAATAAAACTATGAAAGCCAACTCTTCTCTTGGTTGAAGTAGATATAAATGCAGCAAACCTCTTAATTTACAAAATGAAATACGGTAAAACCATGACTAGTCTTACTGTATATAGGTACTGCCTCACAGATAGAGTATACAAAACATACTAAACAAATATGTAGCGGTCAGCTACAACACACGACTTGCTTACAGCTAGAATACAAAATAAAGATTACTATCGAAGGATTACTGGATTACTGTCCGGGTTAGCATCCAACATGCCACTGCACAGTAATTGATAAAATAATAAAGAACAAGACACACTGCTTGATTCTCCTTGCAAAGTTAAAGCCCGCCGTAAAGATTAAAAATGGAAATTTAGCCTAATCTCTTACGTCTCACTGTTGCCATGTTTCTAGCAGACACCTGAGGTTTGGAACACCCCAGGGTGAGCTGAGGTCATGCAGCATCTACCTCGCCATAGACTTGACTGAATTTGAATACAACTATTAGGACCCACGGGCAACAAGGTGCTTCAGTCTCCGTCTAAATTTAACTATGTTTGTTCTTATTTGTTTGGGAGGTATGTTGCAAGGGAATGTGGGGTCATTTAGAAATTACTTTTATCACTGAAAAACATTTGAACAGTGTCTTCTGAAAGGGGGAGAAAACCCATTCATCCCTTTTTAAGGCAACAGAAGTAATTGTGTGCCTTGAGATTTAAGGGACCTTTGATAAGGTTGAGTGTTTTACTTAGTATCTTTTTCCACACATTTGTAAGTGTTGAAGAGAACTTCTGAACACCATTTAAGGTTCAAATTTCAGATAATTTCTTCAGAATTGTAAGCGACTAAGTTTTCGATGGAAGTCTTCAATGTTTTTAATCATGGTATAATGCATATTAATCACTTCCAGACACTATTATTGCAATATTCTGTCCCCTATGTTGCTCCCAAGAAATTGCATTTTGTGCACTGGTACACCTAGCATATTCCTTCATCTGTAGTGTCCCTCAAGGGTCCGTACTGGGACCAATACTATTTAATATCTTCATCAGTGACATACCCAGTGGGACTGAGTGCACCCTCAGCAAGTCTGGAGACAACACCAAGCTGAATAGTCCAGCTGATTCACTGGAGGGAAGGGAGGCCATCCAGGGGAACCTTGACAGGCTCGAGGATGGGCCCACATGAACTTCATGAAGTTCAGTAAGGCCAAGCATGAGGTCCTGCACCTGGGTCAGGGCAATCCCCAATATCAACAGAGACTGGGGGATGAAGGGATTGAAGGCAGCCCTGCGGAGAAGGGCCTGGGGATACAGGTGGATGAAAAATTGGACATGAGCTGGCAATGTGCACTTGCCACCTAGAAAGTCAACCATATCCTGGGCTGCATAAAAAGAAGCGTGGCCAGCAGGTTGAGGGAGGTGATCCTCCCCCTCTACTCTGCTCTGGTGACATCCTACCTGGAGCACTGCGTGCAGCTCTGGGGTCCCCAGTACAAGACAGACATGGACCTGTTAGAGCAGGTCCAGAGGAGGGCCACAAAAATGCTCAGAGGGATGGAACACCTCTCCTATGAAGAAAAACTGAGAGAGTTGGGGTTGTTCAGCCTGGAGAAGAAAAGGTTCCGGGGAGACATTATTGCAGCCTTTCAATACTTAAAGGGGGCTTATAAGAAAGATGGAGACTTTTTACCAAGGCCTGTAGTGACAGAACAAGGGGCAACACTTTTAAACTTGAGGAGGGTAGGTTTAGATCAGACATATGGAAGAAATCTTTTACAATGAGGGTGGTGAGACACTGGAACAGGTTGCTCAGAGAAGCTGTGGATGCTCCATCATTGGAAGTGTTCGAAGTCAGGTTGGATGGGGCTTTCAGCAACCTGATCTAATGAGGGATATCCCTCCCCATGGCAGCGGGGCGGGACTAGATGATCTTTAAATGTCCCTTCCAACCCAAACCATTCTATGAATCATTGCTATGCTTTCCTTTCCATGCTTAAAAATTTTTGACTACAGAACTTTTGTTTTTTACCAAATGAGTTCAGTTCCTTTAAGGGTGGTGTCCAGGTTGTTTTTATTACATTTCTGTGGTTGGAGTGCAGCCACTGTACAAACAGGGAGGATAACAAGAAATACCCATTAAAAATGCATTACACATTAAGATACTAGTTCCTCTTGTGCTGTGATTTTTTAGCACTGAGGACCTCTTTTTTTGCAAGGAGAGTTCAAATATTGTTTTGATGACCCATCTGTGGAAGACTTAATAGCCTAGAAGACTAATCAGGATAAAAAAACTTTCATTTTTGTCAACCATACATTCTTATCTTGAAGACTTTCAGTGTAGTAGGATATATCCCAAGTTATTTATTGTACATAGAAAGCAAAATATTGAGATTGGTATTTGTATGTAACTAATATGAAAATGTGTGTGTTTCAATTGATAGATATATATTTAAATGTATTTATTTGCAAAATTGTACACTACCATTTTGTTACTTATGGAAGCAGTGTACTAAGGACAAATTCCCACGTGAAGTGCTGAGTATTTAAACATAAATTCTGAAGAAATATTTGTATGTGCCATGTCTTTTTATTAATAACCATGCTACTCAAATAAATCCTAACAACAGGTAACAGCTTCATGATTTCTGCCTTCTGATCAGAACTTACTCATGTACTACATAACTGGAATCTGTATTTTAACGAAGATTAGTACGATTCCTTGATGGACCAAGCCTGTGTTCAGAACTAGTCAGCATTTTTTATTAATGACACAGAAGATAGAATAGAGAGCTTGGATATTAACTTCACAGGTATCAACAAAATGGGAGGTATTTGAAGATGATGAGATTTCAAGTATGTGGCAAAATGAGAAAATCCAGGTAGAAAAAACTGTTATATGAAGGCAGGCTGAAAGAAGGATGTCTTAGGTTATAGAAAGAGCAACAGGTCAGATGCTGGAGTTAAAAATTAGTACAGACAGTGAAGCACTGGATCAGGTTGCTTGGGGAGCCTTGGAGTCCCTATCCTTGGGGGCCTTTATGAAGATGTTGGACACACATCTGTTGGAAGTGAGTTCAGTCACTGCTAACTCTTTGGTAGAATAAAGGGATGATGAAGTTGTCTCTTAGCAAGTATTATTACTACATCATGTCCAAATGTCCTCATCCAAATGGCTGTCTCCTATTGAACAAATGCCGGCAAACTACACCACTACCTGAGCTCAGGACTAACAATCCAGTGTAACAAACAGGAGGTGAGGAGATGCCTGCAGCAGCAGCAAAAATGAAATATGGCAATGCTAAATTATTTCAAAGAACTTTTTGGCAAAGATATAAACAAATGAACATACTAATTTCCATAGGTAACCTTCTTTACAATTGATGGATCTACTGTTATAAGAGAAAATTTTCCTTGTACCCCAACACTTTCAAAATGAAACTGTCTGTGAGAGACCTTTGTAATATAAAAAAAGGATCCTAATAACTTGCAGAGCTGCCTGCTCATCTCAATACGTTACTTATTCCTTGCTCAGATCACAAAACATGAAGTTCCTCTGTCTCTGTGACTGCCTCAAACATTCACTCTTCCACATGCTTTACAGCTTTACACGGAGATTTTTCTCTCACTCTTGCAACTGGCAAACTATAACTTCACATTCTCGTGTTCTCAGATGTATACTACATCCTTAAAGACATCATCATTTGTAACATTTAACTGGAACGACTGCCAGGTGCCAGGAGACAGGTAACAGTTGCTGGACACTTACAGAGGCCTCATGAAGACTGTTTGTAGGCTGCTGGAGAAGAGCTTTGAGGCTTCAAAGGAAAAAGAACAGGACAGGCAGCTGAGGGATAAATATATACTGGGAAGGAATGTATAAAGTAACTTCCAAATCCTTAAGATGAAGCCGAATTCCCAAAGCCTACAATAACTCGTCTGATACAAGGTGAACTTGTCTTTTGAGTTCTGCACAAGACTAGCCAGGTCCTGCCTTGGGAAAACTTGTTTAGTATACTAAAATCCTGCTAAAATCTAGGCAACAGCAACAAAACAAGTGTTACATTCAACTTCTAAACATTAGAACGTATGCTGTTGCTGACAAGAAAACAACCGGTTCCTATAACCAAGTACATGATTTCTTAATTAAACTAAGTTGAGCTGGTGTCAACAAGGAGAAAAGATACTTGATACAATATTCTCAATTATGGATAGCGTGTTTTCTACAGAGATTTCACGTCACAACAGCTTTAATGTAAGGGGATACCGAATCCAGCAAAACAGCAGTGAAAACACAGGACAACAAAATATAAATAATTACAATAAACAAGATTTCGATTTGGTTAGTAGAAATAGTGCTCATTCCAGCCTTTGAATAGAAAATATAACTTTTCTTTGGAAAAAATATGAAGTCAGACAATGCCTTTTATAACCATCAGTACTGAGTTACTACAGAGACCCTGAGCACTTCCCTTCTTCCAAAACAGAGATGCAACAATTTAAGTTTCCCTGTAGTTCTTTCACTCAATTCTATGGAAGAAAAAAAAAAAAGACTTAGTTCATTTCTCAATGTACATTTATACATTTTACACTGTATATTTAAAAAAGAAAAAAAAAATGCAAGGGGTTCAGTGTTTAATTCTGAAAGCTGCCAGGGAAGTGTCACAACCCCTCCAGTATCCCCAGTGGAACGAATTCCACAGTTTAGATCTGGGTCCTCTAAACATTGTTGCCCATATCCACCCAAAATCTTTAATGTTCTGCTAAAATCATTTAAGGGAAATTGCTGTGGGACGTCATGATTGAGAGAGATGCAGTCTCTCAGACAGTTAAGTCAATGTAATGACTGGCACTGAAAAGACTTTACTCTTGGCTTTGTTTTGAAGAGGTGGTAGATGTTGAGAGAGAAAAGCTGCCTAGGTCAATGTGCTTACTGTGAGCTTTGTAGCCAAGCATATGGTCTGCAGCAAGTCATGTAATTTTTAAAGATCTTTCAGTGCATTTTTATTCCACCTAGGGGTTGCAATAATCAGTCTCAAATCATGGAAGGGTGATATTTTTTTGCTGGGTTGCAGCTGAAAGTATTTTGTATTGCTATGGTGACTTAGGCACCTAGTAACACTAGGGAGTTTCTTTGGTATTCAGTGGCACAAAGGGCAATAAATTAGATCATGTCTTGAAGTCCCTCCCAGGCTTATTTTCTATGAGACTTTAATTTTGATACTATTGACTCACTAGCTTTGCTAGTGACTTCATGTAGAAGTATATAAAGATGATGAATTTTCTGGAACTCAGCTGAAGAAAGTTTTCCCAAGGGAATCTTTGGGACTGAACAATTTCTAAGCCATATGTGGTATGACAACCTACGCTGATTATTTCTTTTAAGATTTTGTTTGCTGCTAAAGTAATAAAGATTTTTGAAAGTTTAAAAAAAAAAAAAAAAAAAGGTAGCTCCCAAACAACTTCAACTGTTTTCCAAACCAAATGATGTACAGTCTGACCCATTCTTCCTCATAATTCTGTAGACAGTCTTAAGCCCACAAACATTACATCTTCAAAACCAACTGGTTAGTCTGCAGATATTTTTCCAACTGTACTATTTCTCCACTAGCTTTACTTCCATTACGTTGACTATGCTTCAGTACATGAAAAGAACAAAACAGTACATATTTGTGGTACACAGTATCTTTTCTAGAACTCTGCATTTCCAGTGTAATTTCTTACATTAGACACCTGCAATTTTTATTTACATTTTTACTTATTACCCACACTGCCCTCAATCTTTCATGCTGTAGGCATCCTGAACTACAAGTGCAATTTTGATTCAGCTACACAAAGTGTTCTGTGTATACTTTGGGAGAAGGTATTAAAAAGATCCACAGCTACAGAATTCTTCAAACTGTGGAAGTCTGAAAATGTTTGTGTCCAAGTCAATAAGGTAAGCTACTAAAGCACAAAGGATACTGTGGCCAAATGAATTCTTTCTGCACATTTCTGTATTTTAGTATCTGAAGAACATCTTCAATCTTTATTTTTATCTGAAGCATCTTGGCTTTCTAAAGACTTTTCTGTGTTAATATCTAACATTATATACAATGTTTTCCTAGTTTAACCTGTTGAAACACTATTATTTACAGGTTTTATTTTTGTCTGACCTAGTATTTTTAAAGCTGTGACTTTCATTAGACTTTCCTACAGATATTTTTTCACCAAATATTATTTGGTAAAATGATAATCACTATATGACAGATGTAGTAACTGACCTGTTTGTTTGGGGTTTGTTTTCCTTTTTTTTTTTGTAGTAGATCTGGACAAGTATTTCCTCAGGAAGAGCTGTATCTCATCTTGCCAGTACAGCTCTAGGTCTCTAAGGATACAGCAGTTTAAAAAGAAAAGCTCTCCTTTCCAATCCACTGTTTCACATCTAGAATTTTTATATTTATGCCTTGGTAGGCAAATGGAGACAAATCCTCAAATCCTACAGTATTTTCAATATATCTAATTCTATTACTTTGTCTCTTTACAATTTCACGCTATTATAAAAAGTTTATTATTTTTCTTAAGTAGAAGTGAACTGTTTATTGACATGAATATGTACAGCCATTTAGGGAGATACTAATCCAAATATTGAGAAAGGGAAGAAAGCGTATTAGATGAGTAATTAAATACAAATTCTGTAATGCTACAACTGTCACAGAATCCGTTATTATTTTTCCTTGAACATCAGGAATCACTTCCCCCATGTATTTATCACATATACTGAAACGCTGAAGAAGTGCTATTATTTCTAGATAAAATAATGCCTATATTCAAATCTTTAGCTTCAAGCAAGAAAGGGAGGAAGGTCCTATTGTCTCATATCCTTGGCAGGCAGCTGAGGGTGCACTGCCTCATTTCACTAAGGAGGAAGTGAAGCTGGGAAGTAAAACATTCTGGTGGAAGAAGACTGGAGATATGATGCCTATAGAAGCACTGCTCCTCAGTGAGGGTGTTTCTGGACGTGCTTTGTCAACCTCCCACTTTCAAATTACACCCTTCCACTCTGGGCCCTCCAAGAGCCACGTTGAGAAAAAACAGGAAAGTAGAAATCTTTTCTTCTCTCAAATGCAACACTGAAGCACAAAAAATACCTTCAAAATACACTTTTTTTTCATATCTATCATCTTTATCCATCACTAAGGATTTCAAGTCTACTGTGGTGGAGCTGGGAGTTGCACTGACTTGGTGATGGAAAGCAGAGGCAACAGCCCTAGCTGGCAGGCACTGCTGCAGACTCTGACAGGAGATAAGAGCACACTGGAATAATTAATTAGGCCGCTAAAGTTTGTCTCTAGTTCATCACTACAGCAGATGGCACAAGATGGAATTAATGATCAATGGTCACAAAGTGCCTCTGGCGCATCAAGTAAGGTGTAGGAGCAAGTAAGAATGAGTTTGTGTAAGTCTATTACTGCTATTACAACCTCCAAGACTAGAGACTTGCTTTCCTATTCATAACAGGTGCTGATACAATTTTATCAGTCACTGTAAAAGAAGCTAGTGTTCTTCGTGCTTTCCCTTCAATTATTTTAAGATAAAGGGTAGGTGAGTCCCTCTGAGGACAAAAAAAAAAAAAAAAAAAAAAAAATCACAAACTCCATCACTACCAACTGCACAAAACAGGTCTTGCAAACACAGCTTTTTTTTTGTGATATCTGGAAAAGATGTAAACTCAGTTGTTGCTATTCATAAGATCCATCACTTCAGTGAGCACCTGATATGACTTCACTGCTATCTGTAAAACAAAATCCAGAGCATCTTTCTCCTTCAGCTTGGCTGCTTCTGCTGACTCTCTCATTGTTTCATCTTTACAGAAACATACTGTAGGATCAAAGGATAATTCAGGTCAAAGGGACCTCAAGAGATCTCTAGGTCAACCTGCTGCCCAAAGAAGGCACAGCTACAAGGTCAGACCAGGTTGCTCAGGGTTTTACCCAGTTGGGTGTTGAAAACCTCCAAGGACGTAGACTATACAACTTCCTTGGCAACTGCCCCACTCACTGCCTGACTGTCCTCACGAGGAAAGAGTTGTCTTTACACCCAGTCTGAATCTCTCATTTTAACTTATGCCCACCACAGTCTACCACCACAGTGAAGAGCCTGGCCCCATCTTCTTGCAAATCTTCCTGTAGGTACTGAGGGTCAGGTCCCCTTCAAAGCCACCTCTTCTCCAGGCTGATCAAGCTCAGCTCCCTCAGCCTCTTCTCAGGGCAATTGCTTCTGCTTCCAATCATCTTGGTGGCCTTTTGCTACACTCAATCCACTTTACTGCTGTATTTTTCGTATTTGAGGTGCCAAAACTGGACACATTATTCAAGGTGTGGTCTAATGAGTGCTGAGAAGGGGGGGGGGGGGCGGGGAATAATAATTCCCCTCAGTCTCTTGGCCCTCTGCTGCACTTAATACAGCCCAGGACACTGTTGACCTTCTCAGCTGCCAGGGCGCTCTGCTGGCTCATGCTCAGCTTGCTCTCTGCCAATATGTCCAGGGCCTTCTCAGCAAAGCAGGTCCCCAGCCTACTGTCTATCATTGCAAGGGGATCTTCCTGCCTCAGTATAGGGCATGGCATTTCATAAAGTTCCTCTTGGCCCAGCCCTTCAGTCCATACGGGTCCTCTGAACGGCCATCCTACCCTTACGCGTATCAGCTGTGCCCCCTGGTTTGATGTCATCTGCAAACCTGATGAGAAAGAGGTTCATCCTCCAGGACATCAATAAAGATGTTACAGGATAAGTCCCAGCATATTCTTATGTCCCAGGAGAAATCAGAGAACACTCAGGTATTGCAAATGGAAGACCAGAGTAAAAGGCAAGAAAAATTATGAATTGGATGTGAAGATCTAGCAGGAACATGGCAGAGGAAAGCTACTCTGAGTGCGTATGTATCTCTAATATCAGAGGGGAGAGGGACAGCAGGAAGATACTCATTGTTAGCTGAAAATTTGAACTAAGTGAACACATGGTCCTATTTTAAAGAGAAGAATATGCCACAAGCAATATAGGGTGTCTGAAAAAGAGGTACAAAGGATCAAGAAGGCAGTTTAATGCCAAAAATCCCAGAAGAAAAGAACAGGTGATTTTATCTGTATCTTTTGGATTTTAGGGCAATAGAGAGAGCAGAAAATACTAAGACATTACACTTTTATTAACCAAAAAAACCACCCCACCCCAAACCTTTTAAAAAAATCACTTAGAAACTTATCAGTTAACAGGGCATTCCCAATCAGTCCCACCACAACTAAGAAATATTTTCTTGCTTGTATTTGCACAGATAAAAAGGTTCCGGATTTCAACATAAGCAATTTTGCTAATGTTGTGGACTACTAAGACTGTACAAATTTTCAAAGATCTAATAAAAAGATTTCAGATCTGGGAGAACTCCCTGTTTTATTTGGAAAAAAAATTAATGAACTAAAATTGAGAAATGGGGCTGTAAGCAGTCACAAGAAATATCAGATGGAGATTAGGAGTGATTAGGAGTGACTGAAGGCAGATTAAGAAATGAGGGAAATCCAAAGACATGAAGACAAATGGTTTCCTGGGATGAAATCTAGATCTCATTTAAATCAATGGCAAAATTCCCCTTGACTTGATTAGGGCCAAGATTTCACTTGTGAAGTTCATTCACAGCAGAAGGTGTAAGTGAAATATGCAATGCATCTGACAATGCTTGGGGAGAAGCGGGAATAACCAAAGGTGATACACATAGTGAACCACGTATTTTTCTGCTAGACAAATGAGGTGGAATAACAAGTATATATAAGACCACTAATTTTACTTGCCCTATGAAGCCTCTATGAGTAACACAACAGTAAACAAGGAGACCTGATGGATGTATTTTAATTTGCAAATTCCTGTGAGAAACTTCAAAAATCTAACTCATACCTAAATTAGACATAAAGATTTGCCAGTAGTAAAACTAGTTAGATGAAGGAAGAACAAAAGATTATTTCACAACATGGAGGTAGGTTAACAGGGAGAATTCTCTAAGATCCTACATTTGATTTCTATTTTGAATATAATTATGAATACCCCAGAAGAAGATATAAACGGAGGTAACAATGTACTTAGATTAGTCATATGTAAAGTTAACCATGAAAAAAATAACAAAGCTGACAAGCCATGGCAGATCAAATTACTGTTGATAAATAAAAGAAAGAAAATATATATCTACCCATATACATATATCTACTGTAACCACTTGGGACATATATGTTATTATGAAACCTTCAATGGCACCTCTGCTTAAGAAGTCAAAAGCCAGTATGTTAGACTAATTAGGAGAGAATAATGACAGTGACAATAATATAAAACATGTTTACGTATTTCTAGTAGGCCCTCACTTCAACTAGTATGTCCAACGTACTTGACTACCTTTTAGCTATTACTCACTCATCTCAAAAACAGTATAGCAGAATCCAGAAAAGAACAACAGAAGTGACCTATGTCACGTTAAATGTATCTGTAGGAGAAAACACTAAAAATGACAGGAGTACTTTGAATTGATTTAGTTTAGCTGCCACTGACGTCAACTCAAGAGAAGCAGTGGCTTGGAGATACGAGCAAAAGCGATATACTAGAAATATGGACATAAGGAAAATATAGGAAAAAAGCAAATGTTCACACTTCACCTTACCCCATGCCTAAGGGTCACCCAATTTATTACGGCGTATTTATGATCATTTTATCACTACAGTTATCCCACTAGTAATTTCTTCTAATGATAAAAAGGCACAGAGCTATTGCTAAAGAAAAGTTCTTAAAATACTCAGTAAGTACACAGCTAATGAGCTGTGTTTTTTAATTTATTAAATATTTTTACTAGGATTAAAAATATTTAAGTATTCAATAATTCTGAGATGCTGCCTCCCATTACTCTACAGGAAAATGTTTTAACAGATATTGACCCTCACACTGCAGAAGCCAGCCAGCCATTAATTCACAGAGATTAGAAGCAAACCTCTCCTTTTTCCTTTCTATACCGTAGCACTTCCCAACTCAGGGATGATTTTGTGCTGCTTACCTACAAAATACACCAATGCATTTGTTCCTAAAGTGGCTGGAGATAGTGTTTGGTGCTTCTTGCCCTACCAGTTTGGCCCTGCCCATGCACATCAAAGTACAAACTGGTTCACTTTAAATTAGGGACAGCTAAAACTTGCAGTTTCTATTCTAAGCAAAGTTTCAAAATGGACATTGGTGGCAAATCAGAATGAAAAGGAAAACATGCAAAACAAGTTTTTGAAGAATTTCAGCTTTATAGTAATGTTTTAGCTGAAAAAATGTTGAAAATAATAATAAAAATCCCAACAACCAAATATGTCCTCCTCTTCCTTTTAGCTTTGTACAAAGAAATAAGCTTTGTACAGAGAAATTTCTAGAGAATAAATTGACAGAATTTTTGATACCCACATGATAATTTCATTTCCCTTTAACCAAAAGAGATACCTTTGATTAAAAATGGGTAATAAAAACATACAGATTTTTTTTCTTAGATTATTGATTGATATTGATAGAAATTGATAATCAAATTGACTAGGTCTTCATGTTTTGTTTTTTCTTTTTTTTTTAAACTTGGCAAGTAAATGCCAAGATAATAAATAGAGATACCCAAACTGTATTGATATATTATCAGCTATGAATGTTAAGAATACTACAAAAACAATCAGATGAAATCTTTGAACTGTAGATGAAGAAAGGGTCTTTCCAGAAAACCAACATACTAACAATATATTTTCTTTAAATATCAAATGAGGTTCAAAACTCATGCACAACTAGTCCTTCTTACAGGATCAAAATTTTCAGGAATCGAGTTCTGATTAAGATGACTACACCAACATAGATCTTCTGATTCTAGTGACCCTTACTAAAATTCCCATCCTTGACACTGCCTTGCTCCCTTTGGTGTCTAAATAAATGTATTTTCTCTGTGATAGAACCACAAAAAAGTGGAAACTTGACTAGGAATTAGCTTAGGGCACAGGCCTCTCAAGTCTTTCAAACCGTCAACTGCATCTAGTTCAAACATCAAAAGTTAACATGCTAAACAAAGAAAAGGATTAGGGAGAAAGAGCACAGAAGTTTTTAAGGTAAAAATTCAAAGGAAAATGATGAAGTACTAGAGATTTGAGTGTCTGAATATTTTGGGGGTTGTTCAAGACCCATCAAAAAAGAGCAAGCTTGAAAACAACAAAGTTTGAGAAAAGAGGCTATGGATCTGGCATGCTCTGTAGTATCTAATGGTTGGGAAGTTTTAAAAATTGTACCTGTTACACAGAAACTTAGTAGCAACAACTAAATATCTCAGTGTTATTTATGGGTTAGAGCATGCAAATATTCTCTATGCAAAATCTGGAAAGCTATTCAATGATCCAGGAAAAGCTGAGGGACAATTTGGACTGTACTATGTATGGTTTTTTATACACCTTAATATAAATACAGGCTATGTAAAATTGTTTTTCTGTTTCTGTTGAAAACTTTTACATCAATAAGACTTGGCTATCTTGGAAAATATATAGCTGATCAGATAGACAACGTGGGACAAAAAGGCTGAAAATAATATCCTTTTACTAACACTTCCAGCACACTTTTGAGAGATTTTATAAGCAAATCATCATTTTTTCCACAGTGGCACTTAACCATTTTGTTCTAATGTAGCAGCAAGGGATTAAATAGCATTACACTACACCTGGGCATAGTACGTTTTTTCTTCTGGAACAGTCTTCACTGAAAATGTTCATTGATAGATATGTTTGATGGGTATGTTTCAAAATTTTAAGCAGAATGCTACCAAAATATTTCCTTTTCATATACTAAGTTTCTTGGAGCATTGATCTTTTATTTTATTTCTTTAATGTTTAAGAGCTAGGACTTGAAGCGATGACTAGCTTTGCCTGCTAGAACAAGTCTGGAAAACGGACAGCCCTTCAATACCGTTTTTGCTGAATAGTTGATGGTAGCACTTAACACGTAGAACCACACATCACACTCGGCAGGGACAAATGGGTCAAACTGACCTCTGTAGGACTGGTTGCACTGCCCTAGCTGACATTTCTTACATTAGTTGAATCTTACGCTCAATATGTGTTTTTCTGAGAGGCCAATGTTCACTCAATCTTAAAAATAAGTGTGCTTAAAGATATTTAGCTATGACGACTGTTCCAGATTACAAAGTAAATGGACTTGGACAATCTCAGCTAGCCTCTAGTAAGACATCTCATATATGAAAAAACC
Organism: Pelecanus crispus; assembly: GCF_030463565.1. Taxonomy (NCBI): domain Eukaryota; kingdom Metazoa; phylum Chordata; class Aves; order Pelecaniformes; family Pelecanidae; genus Pelecanus; species Pelecanus crispus. Next base: position 30,021,561 of record NC_134643.1, read on the forward strand.
TTACTTCTTCTAAATTTATCATAAGAATCGAAGAAAATAGGGTGAGAAGGGACCTCAAGAAATCATATAGTGTCCTCGTCCCCTCCCCCTACCCCAAAGTAGGATCATTTATACCTAAACCACTTCTGACCACTTCTGATTTGCTCTTAGAAGCCTCCAGCACCAGTGGTTCCACAGTGTCTCTGTGCTGGTACACATATCATAAGTTGATTATCCTACAGTCAGAAAGGTTTTATTTTTTCTGCTGTCTATCTTAACTCTTCTTGCTGAAATACTAATCAATTATTTCTTGTCCCGTTCCCAATGGACATGGACAAGTTCATTCCTACCTTCTCTGCACAGTGGTCTGAAGACTGTCATAATTTCCCCACTCAGTTTCTCTCTTCTCAACAAAGCTAGTATTTTTAGTCCTTCCTCAGTCTTCAGAAAAGGCCAATCAGAAAAACTGGGTGGAGGATAGAGCTTACTTTTACATACAACATTCCTGTTCAGTATGCTTTCACAAACACATACCTTTGTCAGCGTGCGTTCAGTTGGTGACCTGCTACAGTTCCTAGAGTCTTAAGAATGACTGTGTATCCAGTCATCACCACCTCACATTTACACCAGTGACTGTTCTTACATGTAACACTTCAAACACACGTAACGCTTCTAACCTTTCTCAGAACGTTTCACCAGATTGTTAACAAGTGAATACTAATCATGCCTCCCATTTTTAGGCTATTACAGATTTAAGATTTGGATGTGAAGTGCAACTCGTCTGAAGAATATGTTATATCTGTATGGCCTCTGAAAAAAACCACAAATATAGTATGCCTGCAGACTGAGCTGATTAGGAGATACTTGAGATATCACAGCCTAGGTTAACATATCCTGCCTCTTAACTGCACACTTTGGCCTGTCCTTAATACAGACTTCTGCTTCAAAGAGCAGTATATTCCAGCCAAATGAAATATATACAGTGCAATACATTGTTCATTACTACATCTGTAAATATCTAGCTGCAAAATAATAAAAAAAAAATGTTTTAAATTGTAATTCCAGTAACTCCAGATTGATACAAAAGCATAATTATTTCTTTCATGAAGCCATGAATAAAAGGGCACTTACAGTAACAGAACGCTACTTGATGGGTGCTCATCTCAAGGTATTTCACTGCTACCAGTCACGGTTTACCTTTTGGTTTAACGTACCTAAAGTGCAGTCTAATGCCAACTGGCATTGCGTCAAATACTTCTCTAAACAAAGCCTGATGCTATTCTACATGGGGACAGAAGTAAGTAATATACAGCTTCCATTCAAACTATGTCTGAAGATGCTTTTCAAAAATTAAACAATTTAATTACTACCTAAAGACTGCAAGAGTTTGGGGCAGGGATTTGAAAATCCTTTTCATTTTGCATTTGTACAGCACTTATCACAACAGGGCCCCCAGTCCATCCTTTAATACCATACTACAACAATAAACCACAACAGTTTAGCCGAATTAAGCTAAAATATGTTTTTTCCACATAAAAACAGAGAGAAAGAAGAAACACTTTATATACAACTATGTCTTGAATGCTTCAAAAAAAACTCTGTTAACACCTGCACATGAAAATAAATCCAAACTGAGTAGTTTTATGGAATGGCTACTACAAAGCTGAGGAGAATGGACAGTCTGCTGTATTAGAAAGAGCCTGTCTGGTCTACCAAAATGAAGATTCAAAGTTCACAGTGCGCTCTCTAGAACACATTTGAGAAACAAAGAGGAAGAGTAATAAAGACTATGTAAGCTAGAACATACATCAGTGAAACTAAATTGGAACATATTTAGTCTTGAAATTGGAATGCGGTTTATAATCATCAAAGGATCCAAGTTCCGCAATGGCTTTCAAATTTGAGAAGGACTATGATAATTTTAGGAGAGGAATTGTATGATATGGTTGACCACAATACGACTCTTCTTTTCTGTGTTCTTAGAACAAGAAGACATAAAAGCTCAGAGAACGTTTTTCAGCCATGATGTCTGATAATGCCAAATTTGCAAGGAATGAAGAAAAGGAGGGGAAACAAAGTAAAATAAAAATCAAGTTAGGGGAAGTCCCTAATTACCCATGGTACTACTATCACAGCGTAATACTGCAATAAAGAAACATTTCCCCTTATCCATCTCAATTAGAAGCTTATGGAAGTCTTTGAAAAGGCTTAGTGAGAGTCCACGATCATACAAAAGTTCTGCAACATCATTAAACCTCTATTAATGGGTACAGTGGAACAAATTAACTTGCTAAGTCTAGGTAAATGTCCTGGTTTCAGCTGGGATAGAGTTAATTTTCTTCCTGCTAGCTGGTATAGTGCTGTGTTTTGGACTTAGTATGAGAATAATGTCAATAACACATTGATGGTTTAGTTGTTGCTGAGCAGTGCTTACACTAAATCAAGGACTTTTCAGCTTCTCATACTGCCCTGCCAGCAGGGAGGCTGCAGGTGCACAAGAAGCTGGGAGGGGTCAGAGCCAGGACAGCTGACCCAAACTGGCCGGAGGGGGTATTCCATACCATATGACATTATGCTCAGTATATGAGCTGGGGGAAGCTGGCTGGGGGACTGCTGCTTGGGAACTGGCTGGGCATTGGTCAGTGGGTGGTGAGCAATTGCATTGTGCATCACTTATTTTGGCTATTCTTTTATCATTATTATTATTATTTTCCCTTCCTTTTCTGTCCTACTAAACTGTCTATATCTCAACCCCTGAATCTTACTTTTTTTTAATGATTCTCTCCCCACATCCCTCAGGCGGGGCGGGGGCAGTGAGCAATTGGCTGTGTGGTGTTTAGCTGCCTGCTGGGTTAAACCACGACAGTAAAGAAGGAAGACTACTGGATTTGTTCAGCCTAATTTAAGATACAAATTTAATGTTGTTGTTTAGTTGGAGAAAACCACCAGAATACCTGCAGTTATCACCCTAACAGAGACTACATCAGGGTCTGCACCACACGTTCCCAGCACTGTTCTAAATCATAGACTGCCGTAGCACATTTTCGCAGCCGCACTTTGCTCCAAGATTGTGAACACTGATTTGTATATGGACTTTACCAGGTATAATCTCATCATTAGTCATCTTGAGATTTGATTACTTTAATATGACCTACACGTGGGTTTTCACACCGAGATGAAGTCTTTCTATAAACTCTTTAAAAAAAAAAAAAAGCATTGAAATTTTTAGTCTTTTAAAATGGGTAAAGTGCCAAGAGTTTTCTACAAATTCTAAAGACTTAATAATAGTCAAATAGCAACACTTCCTCAGCATAATGTCCTGTATTTTTCAATGAATCTTTGCTTGGATTTATGGATCATAATTTAAACTACTGGTATTAACATTACCAATTGGATGTAACTGTATGTTTTCATTTAACTGTTTACATGATACATAAATGTAAAGGCACATTTTGGACACATGTATTTACAAAAACATATCTAGAGAGTCCACTTTCAAAAATTTTGGCTTATAATATTACTCAGAATCCAAATGCAATCATCAAAAGTCGATAAAATTTGTAACAGCAGTTGCAGTTTGAGAAATACGCTGTAAATGGCACTATCGTCTCAGTTTTTCTTGTACAAACCCAGTAAATTTCACTATGAATTAAATTTAGGAGTTATACAACCACATTGCAGTGAGATTTAGTTGCACAACTTCAAACACATTTTTAACATCTGTAACAATATTTAAGATGCTGCCTTTTCTTATACAGACCTGTTATGTGAAAAGCATAAATACCTTGCCCATACATTGAGAATTCATGACAGCAGTACCATGAAGTTTTCATCAAGACAGCTTCCAAAAAGATTCTGTGAAACCCCACAGGAGCCTACCAACTTCTACAAGCCATGCTATGGGGATCTGACACTTTTCAGCTGAAGGCACTGTATCTCTGGAGTGATCTTTTTGTCAAGACCATTGGGAACGTACCGTAGAAGTGCAACAATCGGGGCTGGAATAATGTAAAGAAGAAATAGCAACTTCTGATCCAAAATAAGACATGTAACATTTAAGAAGCTAAAGAGAAAATGATAAAGGACTGGAACATCAGTCTTGGAAGATAAGAAAATTGATGAACAGGAGCAAAATGTAGAGGACAAATGGACTGAAAAGTAAAGTAATGCAAAATTTAAAAAAAAAAGGAGAATATAAACATTTAGGGAAAATATCAAGTGAAAAGTTATGTCAATGAGAATGGTTGAAAAAATATTATTAATCAAAATATCATTGCTCATTTTTCCATTAGTGCCCACATGCAAGTGGTTCTGTATGAAAGTAGGGAGACAGTCATAACTCAAAAGGGTTTACTGTTGCATAATCCATACAATCAGTAAAAGCAAAAAAATGTAAATGGTAAGAAAATAGTATGATAAAGTGTTGGATTGCTGGACTTACCTGTCACTTTCAGATGCTTTGCAGTGCTAGGCAAAGCCAAAAGTATTTCACTGTGTATTCTCACAATAGAGCTTCTTTCAATGGGAATATGCTCAAACAAAAGCTATAACCTTTAAGATCCTATGTTTCCTAGGTGTTCCTTTTTTCATATAAAAATAAAAATCAATTGTTGTCACAAAGTCTCTTTGCCCATTATCTTCCTTAAGTTAGATTTATGAATAAAAATGTGTGAAATTAAATTATACAGGCATTAAAATATCATATGATTAGGTGAAACATTTTTGATGAACAAGGATACCAGAAATAGTGCAACTGCTACCACATTCATCCACTCAATTACATGCTTCTCACCTATTTAATAATGCTTGTTACATCCCTGTTAATTGATGTGTTTCAAGAGTTTATTTTCTTATACACTATGTTAAGTCTTATACAATGAACAAGAGACTGGGATCATGGCAGTCTCATAGAACAGAACAACCCACCAAGGTAAATGCAAAGAGATCATGAAATGGGACAATGCAATGATAACAAAAAAAAAAAAAAAGAAGGAAAGACAGGGGATTGGAACATTATGAAGTTAAAGAAACAAGGGAATGAAAGGGATTAAAACTGGAATGATAGGTAACCTACTGTAAGTGGTTTGAAAGCTTAACAGTGGGGGACTGGAATAATCAGATATGGGAATGACCTGACAATGGAATGCTTTCAAACTGAAGCACCTCAGAAGTAAATGATCTTAGAGCAGAATAATCATATTTGCCTCTGGGAATAAAATTTAAAGATAAAAAAGTTTGGGGCGGGGGGGGGGGGGGGGGGGAAGTTTGATGATTATGCAGATAGAACTGCAGAGAGAAATGCTCCAGTCAGGGCAAGACTGGGAAAGGTAAAGGAGTAGGGTTGGGAATGACAGCAGAATACAAAGGAAAAGGTGACTGAAACCACAGATGGTTGGAACTCACCTTTTCACAGACAGAATTGAAGATGAAGGACTACACTGGATAAGCTCATTTTTCCAATTCATCTCAGATTGACTCTTACTCTTGTTCATTTGGACAGAAGTTATTCTTTCTCACAACAACCTAACACAACATTTTCTAGAAACAGCTTTAAAGATCATAGGATATCTGCATGCCTTGACATGTGGTTTCAAACAATACCCATCTTACAAACAGAGTACAGCACTACAATAGCTGAACACAGAGTCATACACCAGATGAGGATATATGAATTCACGTTTTTTAAGAAGTTACTCTTAAAAAAATTATTTTTGGTTTTCAATGCACTTTTAAAAAGCAATCAACAATTGAAATTCTAGAAATCAGTATGACACCTGTTATCTCCAGAATTCTGGATTTGCTGTTATTTACGTAAGTTAATTGAGAATGTAAGAGATTAGTTGCATTGTCCTCAGTCTACAATCTCATACAGCGTGAGTGGGGAGAAAACCACGATGACAGTGCCCTTCCACAAAATCTCACCAGTGGGATATTTGCTTTCCCTATCTCCTTTGCTAACTCCTCCCGCTCCTTATTTAATGAGCTGCAGTGAGTTTTAACAGGATGGCATAACCACCCCATTGTTTCCTATGGTGAGACTACAGTTTCTCAGTCTACAATTTTCTAAGTTTTCTGATGACCAATTTCTTCTTGTTTCCTCAACTGCTATGAACAGCTTCGCAGATTAAAATTTTACCTTTCCTCCCAAGTTTATACAATGAAATAAAATGGCATTTTGCATGATGCATTTGCCAAAATATGAACACATGGACAAGAGATGCACTAAGTGTTCTGGTGATAAAACATGCTGGTCCATGCCAGTTGCAATAGTCACTTAAGTGTGATCAATCTAGTACAAATGCACAAACACCAGAAAAACAGTTGAACTTGATTTTCATCCCTGATATTCCATCCTTGAGAGTAAGAACTTCCAGTTCCTTCAGAGCCAATAAATTCAGATTATTAAATGACCATCAGGATCACAATGAAATCAACTTTGTGCTAGTATTTTTCCTGTCTCTCTTATATTTTCAAGAATTTGATCCCTCCAAAACTCTTCAGCAGTACACTGGCTATGACATGCAGGTTAAAAAGAAGTTGTGTTATCACTAATGCATGAACTGTCATTATTGTCTGTAACTATCATTCCATGCCTTGTCCAATGTTGTTTCTTCAGGGATGATAAAAGTTTTTACAAAGTTTCCCACAACTCTGCAGGTTTAATTGCACTTTTTTGGATGCTTGTGGATTTTTTACTTCAGAAGTCTGCCTTTATACCGCAAAGGTGTGTACTGCGGAGCTTCTAACTAAATCTATGTACAATTGTTACACAAGATTAGCAGCACCTAGTTCTACATAAGTAACTAATTTTTGTCTATCAAATACATTCTGTGGCATTTGTCACTTTGAAACCTGTTGCTTATCAGCGAAAACCCACAGTAATTTTGGAGAAGCAGTCTATGTTCAAAAAATTAAGGAAGAAACAGAGTCTTAAGTATTAATTTAAATGAAAAGATAATTGCCTGACACTGATTGTTGACAACTGATATTAGATGAAATTGGAATTTTGAACAGAACATATATGTCCACAATAAGTACCGTATTTTCTCAGTGAACATTTATGTCAAGGGAGCACTTAGTGCCCATGTCAACCTACCAGGAATCAGATTTGAAGTCCCAAAGACAGAACTTGGATTTAATGCTGCTAAAACACAGAAAGTAAACCTAGAATTTGAGATCCCCATAGTGATATGCTGCATACTGGATCATGGAATTACCATCTTTCACCAGTCTGGGAATGGAAACTGGGAGGCATGCAGCATAAAATTTCAGATGCTTTATGTAATTAGTAATACAGGAGATAACCCAACTACCAGGCCATGGTTATACTGATCACCTAAAACTTACTGCAGTATTTTTAAGTGTTCAAGAAGTGTAAGAAATGGAGCAGACTATATGCCATTACCCATGGCAAAAACTGTAAACCTTTTAAAGTGCCACTGCCCTAAACACGCTGGCCGGGACTCACTGCACTTAACAAGCATTTAAATGTTATACATTTACTTGAAGTTATATACCTACCGTCTTTCTCCAGTCAATGAACAGAAACTATTTTCTAAGTAAGCTGATTCACCCACCTATGTTAGATACCTGTCCACAGATGGATAGGCTGATGACTCTAACTACTCTTACTACTCTGTTTCGAAAACCAGATGTGAAGTACCAGGTTTAAATCCAAAAACTGGAGTAATTTTCCCACTTTCTGACACTGAGTAGCTGCTAAGGTATTACAGTAACAGAAATCAATTTCTTTGATAATGTTCTCATGCTCAAAGCACAGAAATACTGACTACTGTACACACACAATTTTCATTATGTTTATAAAAAGATAAATTTATGTTAAAAATTAATATGTACATTACAAAATAAGAAAGTTCTGCTATCGTATATTTATCTGGTGAGATTATATTCAGTACAATACTAACAACCAAATGCTTAACTGAGATGCTTGGCTTTGACACTGTCACTGGGACTCTTTTCACATTTCCTGCTGATAGCTCTAATACCAAACAAATGTCTCTCCCTGGAAGCTTGTCTAGAATCCAGACTCTGCCCCTTCCCAATTGAATGCTCTGATCTCTAAATTGCACGCAACCTCTTGCCTCTTTCCCTAATACCATGCTCCATTGCTCCTGGCTGTGTGCCAGCTTCAAGATGGTAGGCAATGTAATTGCTCAGCACATTCCCGGTGTCGTGCCTCGTACACTTTCCCAGGAATCAGGAGATTGAGGTTTAATCTACTTGGATATTAATGGTGCCACCTACTTTATGTGTGAGTGCAGTAATTATGACCCCCCAAGAACACTTCGCTAGGAAAGAACCACCCGGACTTCCTGGGTGAACCTTGTCTGGAAGCTACAAGTGGATGCTTGTGGCAGTAAAATATATTTTTTTCTAGTCTGTTAACTATTTTTCATTTAACCTCCGCCCCCACCCCCCCCACCCCCCCCCCGGGATTATATAATCTGTGTAGGTAATGTAAAATTTAACATTTCTCTTCATTGTTTGCCATACTCCTTACTTATTTTACTTCTGTCATGCTTTCCCTATGTTCTTTTCTCATTTCCTTAAGTAATGCTCTTTAACAAAAATGAGGGGCCCTGATCAACGTGGTCACGGAGGCAAGGAAGAGGCATCTCTTCTTCCTTGGTCCTATGCCTCCTGCACAAGCCTCTCCCTTCCTTGACTTTTCCTTGCAGATTGCCTTCATTCCCTTTTTCACACTCTCGGCTCCCTCAGCGAGGAAAAGGCAAAAATTTCACAAGTGAGCAGGTATCTAGTCACAGCCTGTATCTTTTGGTTGACAGTTCATGGTCTCACAGAAGCCCAGTAATCTTGCACTAAATTTGGTGCACGGGATGAATGAGCATAACCTCTTTCTCCAGTAGCATCTCAGTGCATTTACATTCCGTTGCTTCAATCTATCAAGAGCTGAGCAACACACAGTCTTCAGTTTCAAGAGTCACCATGGCAAATCCCGAAACTGCCAGTTTTGACAAATGATGTATCATAGAAATGAGAGAGGAAGGCTGAATCTTGAGTTAGGGTGTAACTCAAGTTTTTTGCCTTTTTTATAGGCAAGAATTGCTACCATGTGCTGTATTTTAGCTATAAACACAGCTATAAATGTAGCCCCATCTACATAATCATATGCACAGATATCTCAGTTTATCCAGCGGAATGGCAGACAGTACACAGGATATGTAAACAGATCTGCCAAACACTTACAAAACAACTTTAATAGCAAGTGTCATTCTTTTTTGTAAAGTAGCTGTTTTTAACACACATGATCTAACTCTTGTTTGCTCTTTAAAGTTTTATTGTCTTGGCATTTTATACAGGAAGAGAGCATTAGCATACTCAGGAGAACTGCTAAAAGTAAAAGGCCTCAAGCTACCCACTGCATGGTTGATAGCATAAATCAGGGGATATAAAAACTTTTGTCTGATTGCTCACTTTACTTGTTTTAGAGTAGTGTTACTCTCAAGAGCATATATTCATGTTCTTTCTACTTCAAGTTTTATTACTTCTTTTGTATTATTTAATACATCTAAAGACACTTCCAAAAGACAAATTTTTCCATTTTGAAAAAGTAATGGTTTGGAACCTGATAAAATACATGAATGTTCAGAGTGTATTATTTTCAAAGGCAAGTAGAATAAATGTGCAATAAAACAATTAAATGTGTGACAATAAACATTTCCATGTGATCACAGATATATTAACATGCCAAACAAAAGAAGAAAAACTTGGTAAAATATTTCCCCTAAAAAAGGTCAGATCAAAATAGATTCTCCACACACCAGAGCATAAGTAAAAAGGGAGTTTGGTCTCAATTACTGCTACTGCTAAATATCCCACTCTAGCAATTAAAATGAACATAAAAAATGTGACAGAGAAAATGGAATGAAGAAAGGCAAATCAGACCAGCTATTTGAAACACAGAAAAAGAGACACCATAATTGTACATACACATTAAAAATCATCCTACAGTAAACTTGAATCTAAGTCTACTTAGATATCACACTGCTAATTATTATATAAATAACCTGGGAAACAATACCTCCAAGATACATGTTTTACTATTTAGTAAACAAGAAACTGCCACGTTTGACACCACTGATTAAGGCCAGGCATTTCTAAAGCTTCAGACACATTTCTGAAATCCACAATACATCAATTTTTAATACTTCCGCTCTCTCAGCTCCATTAAAAAGATGGTAGGGGAAAGATTTTAGAGTAATTAATGATATAGTTAGCTGCTAAATATTAATAGGAATCGTAGTCTTGCATAAAATATAACATATAAACCTTGCCAATACAGACGCACCAGTAATTAAACTTGAATATGTAATTACACTGATTTATACGACAGGCAAAAAGTTACACTTTACTGGCTTCTATGTAAACTGTGGGCAACAGTTAAACTTTGCATTTTACGGTTTATATAAATGGGCAATATCTCCACTACAGTTCATAAATGGTTTAGAGACTCAGTTAAAATTACAACTAATTCCAACATGAACATTCTGACTATACCTTACAAACCAGGCTGTGAAAATGACCACAGAGATCAGCCTCCCGTTACATTCAATGCTTGCAAGCAAGTTGAAGAGGTTTTTTTTTTTAAAAAAAAAAAAAAGAAAAAGCTTACACCAATCTTACTGTAAAGTAAATGAAGAATCACCTATTTAAATGTTTTAATATAAATGTTTAGTTTCATACATATAGTTCCAGATGTTTCGCTTACCATGTTTCAAAGCACTTTGGAGTAATATTGTGTCTTAGACTATGGCATTTTTTCTTGAAAGGATGCTAACTGCACTTACATGTGAGGCTGAGGAGAGCAGCCCGGACTGCTATTTCCATTACTGTCAATGTGATCCAGCGAACCATTGAGATCTTCATGGACTGCCTGCAGTAAGCCACTGGATGCGTTATTTATCAATCCTGGGTTACTGAGCAATGGTAAACTACTCTCTGCCAGTGCAGCCTAGCAAAATGAAGAGTAAAAATAAAATTATTAGTCCATACATATACAAATCACTTCTAAATGTTCATATATGTATGCATGTACACACACAAAGCAGCTCATTTTGGGTAGGTGTACAGGTGGTCAGAAGGATTTTGTGCATTTTCCACCTGTTTTCACATTCTGAATATAACAGCATCTCTATTTCTGGTTTACTATTTCTCTTCCATAGGTTTCATTATTTTCCGTTATTAACTATGTTCCGATATTCATAGCACTTTCTAGTTTTACATCATTTTTTGACTTTGAATTACACTTAACCCCTATGCCCTTCCACACAATGTATGGCTCCTTTATAATACAGGCAGCTGCGATACTTTAAAAAATGACCAGAACTTAACTCAAAATAAAAAAGTCCTGACATTTGCCTCTTCTGCATAAAAATTATATATTATAATTAAACTTTAAAGTTTTTGCCATGAGCACCATGTTCCCCAACACTATGATGTGAAATCATTTATGACAGCTTGGATAAATATTAATGCATATCCACATGCATTTGCAAAAGCTTCTATCAATCTAACATTTGCAGCAAAACTGAGTGTTCCAGATTTTGCCACAGGGTGTCCTTCTTGCTTCTTCACATCAAAAGTAGCATGAATAAGAACTAGTGCTTCTTGCAGTACTAGGTAACACAACTTACTTGGAGATAAACCCAACTATTTAGAATGACCATCAGGTCCACATAAACATAAATATAGGTAACTCTA
>NC_134643.1:30043281-30048281 GCF_030463565.1 Pelecanus crispus
AAGAGAATTGAGGTCACAGTTGCCTCGACAGTAACAAGTTACTAAGACCATAAATTAGAAGGCCCATAGTGTCTTTTTAAAGTCCTGTGGACACTGTTAGCAATGGACTAGTGCCAACAGCTGTGAAGGGGTGAAGGGTCCTCAAAGCACAGCGCCTGCCAGGATTGTCTACACACTTCATCCTTTCCCACCGAGGTCCAGTTAGTGCCCCCTGCAATCTGCCATCATCAATCTAATTCAATAGAGTGACAGAGCCCAGGCAGTGTGAAACGCTGAACTCTGCCACCGAGTCGGCATCGACACTGCACTGGGTCTCATTACAACTGATGGACCTTACTTCACGAGGAGTCAGACAAAGCAAAAAATGGCATAATTGGTCACACTGCAAGCTAAATCTTCACTTGGGCTGTTACATTACAGCCTAGCCTTTGTAAATGGTAAACAGTTCTTAAGAAGCCCTTAAACTGCCTTTAGGAAACATCGCGTTACTGAAACCTGTACTTTTGCCTAACTGATACTGTTTTCTGATCATACGCTATGTAAATATTTGTAGTTTCAGACTCAAACAAATTACCAAATTTGAAAAAAAAAAAGAAAAAGGAGGAACTGTTTGAAATATGTAACTTGTTGATAAAAATATCAGAACATAAAAGAGGAAAATGTATCTTACAACATGAAAAGAATAATTATTTTTCAAAAGCTAGGTTGCAAGAAGAAATGCTCGAAACTGTACTCTAGTGATATGGCTTGGGATATCTACAACACGATTACAACATTAATTGTAACAAGAATCACTTGGTGTTTAACGCTGCCATTTTCCAGACGGTTCTGCAATACCTTCATGCATGAATTCAGCTTCAGAGTTACGCCTGTAGACTGAAATTTGACTAAGGAAACTTGTAAGTAATTTTAAGAAGAGGAAACTACCTGTATTACTGCAGATATTTTGGGTATGCTGGATATAATTTGGTCAGTGCATCTTTCATTAAAGAACATTTGAGGCAGGGAGTGGGAAAAAGGTTTCTTCTTAGGCTTCATATTATGTGTGTGACACTTTAGAGATGTGATATTTGCCATGACGAAAATTCCTAACAAACAAATTAAGCTAATGCTACCCTGCAAATCTTATAGAAGAAACTGCAGCTTTGCCTGGGTTTATAAAGCTTTCATTTTAAGGGAAATGACAATAAATGACATTGTTCTACGCTCTTCTCATTGCTTTGGGTTTCCAGTATTAAAATACAAAAGACCCAGTTTGCCTTGCCTGAAAGAAGAACAAGTATTCTTACATGCATGAGAACAGTGAGACAATATGCGAAAAGGTGAGAAAGCTGGAAGGTGGTTATCCTCCTTTCTCCACATATGGCAACAAAAGGGCAAAAAAAATCTCAGTCCCTCACTGTGTCCCTTGGGCTCCTCTGCACCTTCTCAAGCGGGGACGGGACTCCTGAGAAATGCCCTCCTATGACTCCCGTACAGGCGGGAGGTGACCGCATAGTGTACGCATCCCGCATGGTCATTCGGGGCTGCCAAGGTTTGCGCCCAGCCTTGGTAGCCTGGTAGGTGCAATACTGGGAGACCCCAGGGTACTCGACACTTCTTCCGTAAGCCGGAGGGAGCATTCCCATACACGCAGTGACCTCTAACGGCTAGAGCCTGAACAGGGCACCCGAGTGCTGCAGTCCCAGCTGCAGGACTCCCTGGGGACCTCCCGGAGTGGGTCTGATGTTACAGCTTCTGCTCACAGAAAAATGCCCACCATCAGGCTGGGAGTCATTCCGGGTGGAGATACACTCTGCTACTCCTTTGTCCCGCAGAACGGCATAGACAAGCATTGGGTCAGGAGGGGAAGAAGGAAGAGGGGTCCTGACCCAGCATTTCAAGAACTGAAGACGGTCTGGATCCAGTCACTGCTGCAGGGACTGCATTTTTCATTCGTGATGAATGGCATTAGGGTCTTAGTTCAAGCAAAATACTGTAGACAATCCTGATGTTAGATAATTATTGCATAATTTATAATGTGAAAAATCTTTAAGTAAAAAAAGCCCACTTGTTCGTGAATATCCATAAACTTCATGCAAGAAACATATGGCTTTAAGCTAGAGTCACTAAGGCAAGTGTTTTCAATTTAGTTTAGGTTCATAGTAAATAAGTAACAGGATAATACAACCATGTAACAAACCTGTATTTCTAACTGCTGAACCACTTGCATTTGCACCCGACACTGAGCAGTGCTTCTGTCATCCAATGCATGTTCATTGTTAAGGTGCCTAGAGAAGAAAGAGAACACTAGTAAGACAGTGTTAAGATGAGGAACATTTCTTTATGAGTTCATTTTTCCCTCTTGTGCATATGGCTTCCATTAGTTTCAATGGGAGTTATGCAAAAAGACCTAGTCAGACCACGCCTTAGATACAACAATACAAAATAACAACACTATTTCATTTAGTTCTACAAACATTCTCAGCGATGACTGCCAGATACCCAGTTCCTATCTCCCAGGTCACATATACCATCTAAAAGCCAGTGTAACTGGTTATCAATATTTGGTAGAGTGAGTGAACTGCTTTCCACTCCCTGTTGCTGGTGCAGATGAACAGAGAACCACCTTAAAAATGATTCTTCAAAAGATATAATTGCTTTTAGGCTGCTTGAACTACTGTGAGTTAATGTAGACTTTGTTAAGATTTCTCTATCTGTTCTTCTTTAATCATTAAGCAAAACCAACACAACATCTGTTCCACCTTCCCCAAAACAGAGCTCTAGGGGAACACCACTGATTTCCACTGCAGTTTCCAGAAGTAGCCTCTGAAGATGATGGCAGTGATCAGGCTCCCCAGTCCGAGGAAGAGCGTGCAAGGCAAAGGCAGGGGAAGGAACAGCTACACACCCTACACACACAGCAAGCCTCCTCGGAGCAACTCAGGCTACGCGTGCCAGTTCAGCAAAACAAAACCACACTCTGCAACAAGGAAAGAGGACCTCAGTGAGTGGCCGTCCGTAACTGAAGTACAGCCCAGACCCAAGTGGCTGCACCCCATACATTTCAGTCGAGTACAACTTTACGACGCTCAATTTAATACTGTTTTTTGAAGGACAGTGGTTTTAGTTTATTCTCTCTCTCTTCCAGGATCGAAGAGGGCCCTTTTGGAGCTTTAATAGTGGGTTTGCTGCTCCACTGAGAAGAAAAGGTAAGGATCAGGCTAAAAAAGAAATGGAGCAAAGGAGTTTTGCCATTGAATGTGGATTTACTGGCTATTTCCACTGTAGGCATGACAGGTAAGTTTTGCAGGGACTATGGACACAAATGGTCTCACAGGTACAGGATCTAAGTTATCTATACCACGGAGGAAATATATCTTCTCCTTCTTCTTTTTTAGTGGAATTACTCAGAGAACTGTGCAGTTATTTGATCAGTAATATATGGGAAAAACGTGTTCGTCAGAAACAGTGGAAAAATAGAGGGGACTATCTCACTTTTAGTAAAAATTGTCTCTTTTTATTTAAATCATGACTTGACAGTTTTAGGACCCAATGATAGGGTTTGCAGGTGAGCAAAATATGACAGGTTCTGCTATCCTTGCAAGAGGCATGGCTGGGGAAAAGATAGAAGTAATTATGGAAGACTTGTTCATTTTTTTAATATAAAATTGTTTAGGAGTATACATGTAACTTGCTTGGTAGTTTATGCTAAGTTCAGCCATCACCAAGGACACCACATTTCCTTCATCTGAGTCATAAAACCTACAATTTCTTTATTTTCAAAGGAACTGACTTCATTGGTGCAAAAATGCATGATCAGTTTAAAGACTAGGTAATTGCTCAGAACGTACCATTCGCTTGTTTTCTGAAATTCTGATTCAAAAGAATTTTACTCCCTCAATTACATAGGCATGACAGTGAGTGGTCTGTTAATGTTTTCAGTTAATTGGGTACAAAATTGCCAGAAAAAGGACTGGAAACAGGCGTTACGTCGGCATCATCACCACTATCACCCGTACACACCACTATGCTCCCACACGCCTGCATGCTCACCAGTGTATGCACATGTATAACACATGACACTAAGCAATGGTATAGGTATGAAACATCTCCTGGCCTGAGTTTGAGGTTACTGCCTACTCATGATTATTTATTAGTTATTACAACACCATATGTTTGCATAACACCTTACAAAATAGATACAGACACAGTCCTTGCCCTGAGGAACTTAAATGTAACAGCAGTATGCAGTGTGGGAGAAGAAAGTCCAGTATAATGTAATTTCAATATGGTTACCCAGTAGCTTGGGAGACTGTTGCATGTTTCTTGAGAGTTAACACAGTAATCTTTGGAAACTCATGAGATACACACATCCCATATGCCATCCTTTCACATCATGTGGTTACTTGTGCTATGCATTTTGGAGAAAAGCTATTTTATGGAAACATTAAGAGTGTAAAAATTGTTTTAACAATTATTTTTTCTGCTCTTTTTTGCCTGTAAAGTAAGCTTGCTTTATTTATCACGCATGTACAGGCAATGTAGTGCAAGAAAAACTAGGTCTAATGCATTTTTAAAAGCCTCTAATATAACTTTTCTCTGTATAAAGTTGCTGCAGTTTTAGGGTCCAATATGCTGCAAGCTGCCAAGATAAAACACACATTCTTTCCAGAAGGCTGGGAATCATTCCAAAGGGGTTGTTTTTTTTTTTTTTTTTTGTTTCTTGTCATACCTTTTAAGTTATGTACAAGTTGTGCTGGTCAATTTTCATACTTCATCAGCATATTCCAAATCTTTTATCTTGTCTGCATCCTTTACTAATCCTGTGTTAACTTGATTCATAATTATGAAAACCAGATTTTTTTTTTTTTAAGGGGAGAAAATATCTTAGAGGACTGGAAAGTGTTCCTGAAGAGCTGAGTTATTGGTTTGAAAGTGTAAAGTAGACTGTGCAATACACATGCAGCTTATTTCATTATTTTGCTGTTTATTCAGTTGTTGAAAGAAACAAGATTTTC
>NC_134643.1:30050781-30070781 GCF_030463565.1 Pelecanus crispus
TGACGTTCTTAAAAACTGCTTGAGTCCGTGTGCTAGCTGTGTGACTTACAGATGGAAGAGTGTAAATACGCAGTCGTCTTTCTAAAAACAGTTAAGCAAACATTTCACAATGACAAAAAGCACAATAAAGGATCCTTTCAATTTGTCTAATGTGTATTTTTTTCTTTCGTCTAGTTTTTCTGGGTGTCAATTTGCTTGTTAACTTCCAGTGCATGTTGCAATTTATCAATTCCATTTTAACTATGAGAATTTCAAATTCGTTTTCAGTTGCAACATTTCAAAAGCTAAAGTGAGATCAGCTTGAAATCCAAGTGTGTCAGAGATTGTTTTAACAAAATGTTTCACTTGCATATCAGTGGTGTTTGATTTATTTTGCATCAAGCTTTTTATGTTTAAACACTGACAGGAGTTTAAATACAAAATGTTAGCTGTCACTATTCATTTAGCTGATTATGTCAGATGCCTTAGTTTTGAGAGATGGTGGCACTGTCACCAGAAGAAACAACATTCTGACAAGTTCAGAGAAGATTCTTGAGGTCATCATTTTAACAGCCACACCACCTACTCAAAGACCAAAAAAAAATGGACAATGCACACTAAGTAAGAAAGAAGATAATTCTGTGTAGCACTTTGCAGCTGAAAGAGTTAAAAAAAAACAGAGCAAGTTTTATATGGCACTAATTACATTTCATTAAGTTATTTCTTTTTATGGTTTTGTTTTTGTCATCCTTAGAATGATGCTTAGTCACTATTCTTTCTAGACTTCTAAACGTGCTCTCTTGCCCCAGAAATAAACACAATCTGTTGGAAAGCTGGCCCATCTTCTCTAGCGTGATTTTTTTTTTCCTTGTCTCTACAGATGAAAACATTACCCCTCTTTGTACTGTAGCTTGTGTTATGTTTGCTGGCGTCTGCTGCACGCAGGTTAAAGAACACTTGTCTGCTGGCTGGAATGTTTTATTGTAAACCTTTCGGTTTAAGCTCTAGAAGTCAAATCCTTCCTACTCAAACTGACTTAGGACCAATGGAATGATAATTAATTTTGCAGACAAAATACACTGAAGTTTTGTCATATGTTATTGCACTCTGACATTTAAAAAACCATCACAAAGAACTACTATTAAATGCTTTTAGGGATCCACTGGGTTCCTCACTTAGAGACCAGCAAAATGGTTAGCTTCTGTCAACACATGTTTCACAGCAAAATTCTGAATTTTCATAAGCATTTTTGGCACTCTTCTAATTGTTTCAGTGCCTGGCATTTTGTTTAAGTTTTTTAAATTTTTGTTTAAATCTTGTCATCTTCTTTCTAGTTATGTCACGACTTTTTCTGATCTGTCTTTACATTTTGAAGTTTTTCTTAAGCCAAAAGCTGTTGTTTTTACTGAACAGTCAAAACTGATCTTGCGTGCATGAGCAACTGTAATCTAACACCATTTTGTCAAGATCGAAAATTGCTCTGTAAAATATAAAATGTGCGTTTGTGTCTAGAGTTGAAGAATATCAAAGGAAAGATATGGGATTAGGTTTTTCTATATGTCCAGAAATATATTACGGATAAGATCGGCTATACCTTCTTGAAACCAATGCACATGTTTCCAAACACAAATCTAGTCCACAGCACACAAAGTGTAACTTCTTTAGCTATTCAGAATAACTCAAAAGAATTCTAGATAATCCGAGTGTCCTCCAATTATCTTAAAAATAAAAAAAAATCATACTGGATAAACAAAAATGAAGGTGAAAATAGCTTTTGTGGCTTTAAATCATTTATTGCAAGTTATTTGTGACTTCACCCTAAATCCTTTCCATTATTAGGAAAGTGAAGCAAAGCCAGCATTTTCTGTCTTAATCCTCCTTCTCAGATGCTCTGCACAGTATTTTTTTTTTAAATCAAGCTGCTAGGTAAACCATTTTCTGAGCACAAGAAGTTGGAGTTCACTTCATAAACCAGGCACTCTTCAAAGTTGTCATAAGCATATTACAGAAATACACACTACTAGACTGGGGTAGTGTACCTTATTAATATTTCATTTTGGTACAATATACTTGCATTAACTCTCTTAACACAGGTATCATATTGTTTCAAGTCAGAGAACCTAAAACATCGTAACAAAGATTAGACTAAGAGCAAAGCCTTGAAAACTACAGCCATTAGTCCTGTCATCCCCTATAAACTTAATGGGTTGGAAAAATGGTCACTCTTTGGACTAAAAGTTGATATTTAATTGAAAGAAAATGTTTTTTAATTGTAATGGGGATTTTGCATTAGTGTGAACATGAAAAGGTACTAAAGAATCTAATGCAAGGTTATGTATTGATTTCCATCTTAATGCTAGTGTAAAATGAAGGAATATTTCTATTTCATAAACAACCTCACCTATTCAGCATCATGACTTCTTATTTGTTTTAAGGACATAGAAGACAGAATTGAATGAAAAGAAGAAATAATAAAATATTCTCAAACATTTTTTGCTGGTGCATAAGGACAAAAGCCATGACACTGCTGTAAACCCTGATTGACTCTGCACCAGAATTATCAAGATGTTACATGTCGCTTTCACATTTTCCAGGGTTATTTGGCTCAGGAAAGCAAGAGCATCTGTAAACCTAGCACTACACCGCCTTAATCAAAATGGTTTTAGTGATCGTGGATTATAACAAGAGACCTGACATAATGGATGTGCAAAGTCTGCCCACAGAATTAGCATCACTATAGCCTAGAAGGATGGACGCATTTAGAAAATGTAGTTTTTCTTGAAAAGGAGAATGCTTGAGCTAAATGAATTTAAATTTTAGTATTAATAATACTTAGACCACTACGTTGAATTTGGGAGATTTCATTTTCCTTTTAATACAAACTTATCTAAATCAGGTTCTTTTAAATCCTATACAGTTTTCTCCAATAATAAGCCATTATTTTGACATTCCGCTTAATGCACTCACAAACAAAAATTTATCACGAGTGATCCCTACCTAAGATTTGCAAGTCAGTGTAAGTTACTTCATTTAAAACTGAAAGACAGCATGGAAGATGGAGAAAGCATTGCAAATACTTTATGAAAAGTATTGCTATAATTCTATTATAAAAGTTACTGCGATACTGAGTACTTATGGTCTGCTGTTAAGGTGCTTCTGTTATATACCCTGTAGTCTACCATTTGTAAACACATCTTTTTGATGTTTCTGCCAACATCCTGGCAACAAAGCAGTGCAATTTCAAATGAGCTAATTAACTTAATTGTTGATGAAGCATGAAACAGTTCATTCACCCTGTTAGCTGCACCATGACAACATAAGAGTCTCAGCCCCTGAAGTTACTCATCTATATAAGCCTATCTGTAGCTTTCCATTAAGATCTATTGCATGCCAAAATGAGTACGGCTCTTCTAACAAAGACCAGTCCATAATGTACATAGGTAGAAAATCAGTGCTTTTGTTGAAAATTCAAATGAAGACAGAAATACTAGTACCTACTTAAAAAAAAAAAAGGAAAAAAATGCAGAAATGCATTGTAGTTTGAAGCTGCAGGTGAAAATCAAAAGCTGTGCCACTTAGTTTCTAAATGCTCTGATTTAGACAATGGCTGGCAAAACCAAATACTGAAAGTGAAAACTTTTGACACCACTGTTGAGTTCTGAAAGGTGCAAACCCACCTGTTCGCAGTGCTTTTTTTCTGTGCATCTTGTGCACATACGAGAGTAAAAGCAAAAATAAATTAGCAAGTGAGAGCTAAATGGTCACGCTTAGTCTTTTGTGCTTTTTTATTTATACTGTACACATTAATTCCCACTATACGCAAACTGTCAGAATTTAAAACGTGCTTTTTCATACCCCTACTATCCAATATACAATCTAAAGCATCTCTTCAAATTTTCTGAGGCTCCATTTCAGTAAAGGATAATAAGAGGATTAAACACTGTGCTATTGAAAGGCCTGCAAAAGTGTTCGACATGAAAGAAAGGATAACAATTTGACCCTCTGCAGATAGCCTCGATTATCCAGTTGCTTGGAATACACAAAAAAAATCTCTGACGTGATTTACAGTAAAACTTTGTTTTGCCATCTTTCTCTTTCCTTCGCCTTAAACAGCCCTGTACCAACGAATAAAAATCCACCTACTTTAAAAATTGTCCAAAATCTTCACAAACGCTTTCACAGCCAGGCCATTTGCAAACTCCATGACCATAGAGAGTATGGGAGGCCCCAGTCTCCTCATGTGACGAGCTGTAGCAAAAGAATAAGGCATCAGATTCATCTCAAAAGCCATAATCGTTGGAGGCTGCTAGCGCCTGTCAGGTTACGATCAGTGACAAACAGGTCAAAACAGGTCAATTTAGCTCAGAGCAGTCAGAAAAATTTAATCGTTCTATTGAATAGTTCAACTGCCAAGGCTAGATGATGTTCCAATTAGAGAAGAAATAGAGCCAAAGATGACTGTTAATAAAGGATGAAAAAATAAGATGACTGTATAATACCATATGCTAATTCTGCCATATGACCTTGGTGTAACATTTACCTATAAATAAAAAATATACTCAGAAGTGATCAATTCTGAGAAGAAATATTGAAGATGGACAGTCAGAATTTATGAATATTGTGAATGTTACTACAAAATATTTGGATTTTCTGCTTACATGTGTATAAAAATAAAGTTGCTTCCATTAATAAATATTTTTGTTCAGAAGTGTTGCTTCCATTAGCTACTTGGCTTCATAAAAAACCCCAGCTGTGTTCCATGTCTTTTTTTGGAACCTCCACAATAGTTTCATCCATGTACAGTTATCAAAGAAATTCAGGGGATTGCCCTGTGGAGGTTGCCATCAGCTACACATCCTGAAGCAAAGAACCATTCTCTGAGATATAATCACAGAAGTAATACTAACTTAAAAGTACTGCTATAAACCTAGTCAGAGAAGTACCAGTTTTTAAATAATACAAAATAACGACAGAAAAATGTTCTCACAGTCACATGAGGACGAGAGACATTTAAGTCTCCTATTATAAATATTAAAATAATTTAATGGAATTTTTATTTGAAAATACTATTATTTACAATTTAGGTAATGTAGATACAAATTACATTTCATTTTATATTGAGATCATCTACATCTGACTATATTAATACATTTACTAATAAGTGCTACAGATACTATGTACTCTTGTATGCATTTAATCCATTACTTGAAAATAAGGAACAGTGAAGAAAATCTGTCAATGTGTCTGAAAAATGATTTTAACTTTATCCATATGGTTGAATTCCACTGTATTACACTAATGCCACTGGAAATTTGTATGAAACGTGGAAGGAAAATTCAGTGGCTTTCTTCACAAGAGACAAACAATATGAGAGCTGCTTTAATGTACTAATTTTTAAAGCACTCTTTACAAGGAATCTTTGCACTGAATTACAGCCTTGACAACTAAGATACATGTACATTTTCTATGAAACCAGCAGTGTGACTGAGGGCCTGACTGCCAGATGTGTTAACTCAAATATGAATTAAACTATGTGCCTACAAAAGTGCCCACAATTCTGCATTTACACCTCTAAACCAGCACACTCTATTCTGGGATTTCTAATTTTTACCAAAACTACCCTAAGTTCATGTGTTATAAAACCACAGGCAGGTAATTGTTGTTGCGTCTGCAAAATAAGACATCATTATCGAAAATGATGCCCTATTGACAAACAATCCTGAAAAATCAGGTCTCCACGATCTCTTAAATAACCTGTATTGTTATTCTGTGATTGGAAATAATGTGATTTATGATGTTAAACAACAGATTTACATCAAATGATAAGCACAGTTGAAATCTCGTCAGAATTACCTGTCTCGCCTTGCATTTAGAACTGAAGACTGTCCATTCACTATGGAATGATGAGTTATTGGTGGTGATGCTTTGGAAGTGGTGGAGGAGGTAGTAGAGGAGGAATTGTTAGTAGTGAGGTCTAGCCCTCCATGTTTAATGCCATTGTCTTCCATACTGTGAACTCCAGTCACTTCTTTCCATAACTGCTGAATCTCAGCAGGACTTAAGCCAGCTATAAAATGAAAGAGAGCCCCACTAATATAACAAAATAAAAGAGTTTCATATAATGAGCTCGGTGTTATTAATGGATTAATGCTAACAATAAAGCTGATACTGTCTTCCCAGCACAATCAATGTGTAGTAAAACAGAAATTCATTTTTCTTCTGTCAGGATCCAGGTAATCTAACTGTCTTCTCTTATGTCATAAGCAGTCAATTAGAGTTCACCAATTTTAATAATATTATACTCCTTCGGAAAACATTGCTCAAGGATCAAAGAGTGAAAGCTACAAAGAACTCGCAACTACTTCTTGGAAAGAAAACAAAAAACAACCCTAAATACACTTCCAGACAAGATTTTTGTTGTCTGCTTAAACAATTTCTTGACATGGAAACGTAACTCAATGCATCCACAGTTAACTCAGGTTTTATAATTCCTCTTAATCAAACACATAACGGAAAATAGAAAAACGTATTACACTAAGGATACAAACAGTGATATTCTCTTTAAACACTTAACAGAAGCAGGGAGTGGGGGAAGATGACCGCAGGGAGAAAACTCAGAAGACAAAAATGAAACCAATGAGATCATAACAGGTTTAACAGTTGAGCAGAATGCATCTGACTTTCATTAACGACACCCACATATTCATTAGTTCTGTTTAATATTTATAAAAACTGTTCTGTTTAAAAATGTGTCTTAAGAGGCAAAACTGAAGTGACTATCTGGAAGAACAAAACCACTGCAGCGCAGAGCTAGATACTGGTGACTGCTTAAGCTCTTCGGTACCGTTCAGTGGCACCAGACAACTAGAAAGCCAACAAAACTAGCCCATTTACAACTCCCTCTACACAGATGAAATTACATGTAGTGTAGACCATCAAATTCCTCCACTATTTTTGTTGTCCAGCCCTACTGTGGAAAACAAATCGGAAGGTTTGGCTAGGAGAAAGGAGACTCTGTCTCACCAGTCTCCCGGGGTGATGGGCAGCCATACAAAATCTGAAGAGCTTCTCAAACTTCTCTGCTATACGCGCAGTACTATTCTGGAGTCTAGCCACCAGATCTTTGCAGATAGAGCTTAAATCTGCTCTCTACTCCACTTGTAGCCTGGAAACTTCTAGTTTCCAGGATTCATCCTCGGCCACAAATAGCAATGTCTCGTAGAATGTATTCATATATCTGTGTCAGGGGTGTCTGGCTCAAGTTGAGCACTTTGCACGAAGTCATGGAAACTTCCATTACAATATGCTTCTGCCTGAAGCAGACTGGAAGACTCCCAAAACACAGGCAAGAGAAGAGCTGTGAGTGTTCTCTTATCTTGCCACCAAACATGCAGCTAAGGTAGGAAATTCAGATTTTGAAAGATGAAGAGTTCATAAGAAATATATCCACCTTCTTTCACTGCCGGTCTTTCTAAGTTTGACATCTCTCATTTGAAGAACACTAAATTAAATGTAGAAAAAGAATGAGAAGCCCAGAGAGCTTCTTGTGAAAGATCTGGTTTCATGACCAGGTTTTTCAGCCTGACATGGTTTGGGCCAGAGGTATCTTAAAAGCTAATTCTGTCTTCTGTATCTTGTCTCAACACGTGAAATTAGGTAAGACATGCTCACAGTATCTAGATCTGCTGGAATGCAAAACATTCAAAACGCTGATGTTGTCGCAATTAAAATTTTGCTCTTTTATGAAAGAGCTCAAATTTATTGTCCTTCAGAAAAGGATTAAAATCTACCTATTCATTCAAACTTTTCATTGAGGCTAGTTTTGTTTGGTAAACAAGATATATTAGAAAGATGTAAAGATTGTTTTTCACTGTTCGGCAAATCTGTTTATTAGATAATGTTTTACTTTGATGACATAGGAACTCAGACTACTAAAATGGATTCAACAAAAAATTAGGAGAAAACACAGTAAATTCTTTAATACTTCTTAATAGCTGTCTCACCATGAAGTATACAAAACTATCAGAAAATAGACTAGTTGTGGTTGAGAGAAATAATAATTTCTGGAGGTAGTGTGGAAACAAATTGGTTAGAAGGTATTCAATTTTTTTTAAATTATGAAAGGAGCTCATTTTTAGACTACTGTTTTGTGTCCTGCTTCTCTGCCTTAGAAACCAACACCCACTGGCAAGCTCAGTTAATGACAAAAAGTGAAAAAGAGTAGATTGGAATGTAAGTCCTAAAACTGGAGTTTATATCATATTTGTACAGCGAAAAGCTAGGTTTTAAGGAAGCAAGCAGAGAAGCCAGGCTCTAATTTACTGCATTAGAGAGATGGGTAACAGGAGTGATGGTAATACTAGTTGTAATTGTTTAATGAAGGTAAGTAATTACTGCCATGTTCATGAGGCATGTTCCAGCAACACTGCAAATAACCCACTTTAGCGTGGTAAATAACAGTTACCCGCAAATGTAATCACAAATCAAAATGAAAAGTAATGTATTCATTTAGGTGGCATGATATTCACAGTACATTATTTACTTCAAAGTCTTCCCTTCCTCCTGCTGTTGAACAAAATAAACTGATTTTGTATTGAAAAAAATAAATACCAAGACTAAACCCATCTGTTTGAATAATCAGAGGGGAAAGACATCATTGTGTCTTGCAGTGAGAAAATTTTCATCAGAGATCATCCAACTTTGAGCCCTGGGGGAGCTGAGGAATAGCTGCCCAGAAGCTGGGTGAATGACTGAGGGCTGGGGATGGCTGGAGCAATGGCCCTTCCCATGGCAGGGATCTCCTGCCCCTCCGGGCAACTGCTGGGCAGCCCCCTCCTCTCTGTGAAGCTAAGGATGAAGCTGTGTCTCCAGGCTGCCTAGCTCACCTAGATTTGTTTTTAAATCAGAAAGAAATTTCTCTCTGGGCTCAGGCTGGTTAATTTTATCACTTCTTCAGAGCACTCTGAAAGACTGCCTTTTAGGATAAAAGGATTAAGGGCAGGCACTTAAAAAGTATGAAGTTAATAAGCTGATTTGTAATTAATAGTAAATTATAGCAATTTTGTGGTTTCTGTGTCTGAGAAAGTCCAACTCCCATTTTACAAGAGACCTGTAAAATGGCTGACAGATATTTTAGTCTGGATGTAAAAGTAGGGTAAGTTTTAAAGTTTCATAGGTTGTGATAACCCCCAAAATACCCTCTCCACATTACATTAAAGGAGAAAGGATCAGGAAGAGGATCCAGAGTGGCATAAAAATTAGGGACTATAATGAAAAGATCAAATACCGATTTGCTATGCAGTTTACTAACACCAAGAATTTTGGGATTTTGAGGTTAGTTTTATAATTCTCTTCACCACTATCTACTCTATTTTTTTGTTTGAATAAATACTTAATAAAACTACCACTTACAAAACCCAGCTATGCATCTGTTTTTCATTTTCCTACATGGCCTGATCAAAACTTAGGGGGTTGGGATTTCTTGGTTCTGTTGTTGTCATTTACAGTCCTTTGCATTTAGCTAGCACCAATGCAGCATTACACGGAAATAACTCACAGAGTGCCGCTGCCTTTGGATATGGCATAGTGAAGAACTTGTCACAAAATAAATGCTGAAACACCTCTTGTATCTTATTTGCTATACCTGACCATCAAGAAAACATGGTAAACGTTCCTGTCCTTTAAAGGTAGAAACTATACTTGGAGCAAATACTGTTTATGTATGCAAACCTCACAGCTGTACTTGGAATTTACGTCTTTTCATACTAACAAATGCAAACCCCATGCTCTCTTTGTCACTAGTAATTTGTGATTTACAGGACTCTTTATGACCAGTAACTTATAAACATGAATCTCTCTGTGTTCCTCTCATTGTTTTTGCCATCCATGTAACTCAGCAATCTAAATGGATGCAAATTTGGGCACTTTGGGACATGGTTTAGTCTAGTCTACCCTTAACTGGTTTAGTGTGGACTTGGTAATGTTAGGTTAATGGTTGGACTGGATGATCTTAAAGGTCAACGATTCTATGATTCTATGAAATAAAAATATTTTTGTTACACATACGTAAATACTTCTGTATAACCATCTTATACACCTTGCAGTACTGTGCAAGGAGAAAAACATCCTTTTACCATGTCCCGTGTGTATTACCTTAAATAAATTCTGAAAGTTTAATTTAATACTGCCACAGAAAATGTCTGTCATAAAATTTGCTAAATTTTATGAGAAAAACAATGGAAGTTTGATCCTCTTACTTTTATGCAAGTCCCAATACAGGGACATTTATGTTAAACCTAGTAAATACTACTTGGATTTGTAAATATTGGATATTTTTGGATGTATTTTGATGTGTAAATTTAAGATTTATGAAACAGACCTGAAGCCTATTAATCTTCATTACACTGTTCTGAACCAGACTGGGTGCTGTACCTTCCTATGAAAGACACAGTGTGCTATAAGAGAAGCCCACAGAAAGAACTCCGAGGTGGTCACAACTCTGGATTTGGTTCTCTCTTTGTTTCAGCATATTGCTAGAAAGACTTTCCTTCTCACCCTCATCACTCTAACATCACCTCACCTGGCACAGAGTAGTGGCCTTTCTGGAGATGCAAAGGGAAAATGTTTTCCAGGGGAAGCTGTCTTATGTTTGTTAAGTTTGCACATCCACATCAGGGCTATGAAAAATCGAGGTCCTATAAATGAACTTGTGTATTTAAAGGAACCCTACATGCACAGTAGATACTAGAACTAGGAGAGAAAAATGGAAGAATTAAATACTTGACTGGAATTCATTATAATTTAAAAATATCAAGGCAGAAGCAAACAAGAGATTAATTTACTTTAAAAAGAACAATCCAGATATATTTTAATTGTAGAATTTTGTATTTTCTTATTTCTTTAGTACCAATCTTTTTTGTCATCACTTCAGTTACACTTAATTCTTTGAGTAAAATAAATTTCTTAAAAGAACTGTTTACTAGTTCTCCTAAAAATGTATTTAAGAAGGTATTATATTTTCTCTGTTTTTCTACTAGAAGTGGATGAATGAGTGTTGCATTAAACTAATGAATATCAATGCAATTAGGTAGGAGTGCTGAGGGAAATCTATGGGGATTGCTTAATGTGACAGAAAACCTGAGGAATTCCTCTTGCAACAGATGGCACAAGAGGAGGCTGCAGAAGGTAAAGCTGTTCAGAAGGAGGTTGTGTTTCAGTTGCCTTTTTCTTCTGGTCCAATGTGACTTTGTACAAAAGGAAACACAGCATTACCAGCCTCACATGTCCAAATTAATGAATCAGCTTGCTGGCCCACTGCTATTCTCAAACAGTAATATTTAGTGTGATAGCTTACTTAGTACTCTTTTTGGTTGTTGTAATTTTTATAACTTTAGATGTGCTTGGTGTCATAGCTTTTCCACACAATGTATGGAATTTACACATTTATTTGTAATCTCTGCTTTCCAGGGACTGAGGTTTTTAGTAGGTAAGCCTTTCTCATGCCTTTTTTCTGTCTTTTTTTTTTTTTTTTTTTTTGTCTACACTGTTGTCTATATACCATGTACTCTGCTTTTGCTCATCTAGTTTCTGAAGCTTCAATTTCATAATAGTTACCTGGTGGAGGAACCAGATACATGCGTAAATAGCAACTAAAAGTAATGTTACCTGTCATGAACACAGTGTAAACAATGCTCAGTGCAGGACTGGAGCATCAGAGATCAGAGTATTGTGTAATTTTTATGACAGACATTTAGCTCGCCTCTCTACAGTACAACAAACAGAAACACATATCTCACAGGTTACAGGCAAGAGCACTTAAGATGGGAAGTCTTCAGCCTTATCTTAAAATGTAAGCAGCATTTATATCCAAGTTAATTTACTTTTCAAAAGTGCGTGCCCCATTTTTTTTTCAACCATGAATGTATTTGTGTCAAGTAGTAAACTTTGAGCTCATTTTCAGCATTGAGGAACCTTGAACAAAGTGACAAAGTGAATTTTCTTTTCTGAAAAGTCTTAACTGTTATTTGTCAGTCATAATTCATTGCTATTGGAATCACCACCTTCAAAACTTGTTGCTATGTTTAACATATTTAATACAGAGGAGCAAAGAAAATTAATCTTATGGTTTGCCCCTAAACTCACATGTCATAAATTGAAGATTCAAAGTGTTTTTCAATGCCAAACACTTTCTTTTCTTAGAAGAAAAAAAAGAAGTGAGTTTTGGAATGGCTTTAATATCACTGTCTGATATATTTTTTATCTGTTTACTTATATTAAATAAAATGATAACATTTCCACTAAATTAGATTTCAGTAACTCCTCAGAGAAAAGCAATGGTGTTTGAATTGTGTTAGAAATTGTTTTCAGCGCATAAGGCTAATAAATATGTACCTTGTATCTAAGAAAAAACACTCAAGAGCTGTTTTCTTCCATAAAACTGCTGTAAAATTTATCAGCTTCAAGAAAATTTGGTAATATGAGTAATAAAGTTCTAATAGTAAAGTATGTTTAAGTGTCATAACGGGAAACTGCTGAAGTTCAGATGCAAATGGAACAGTTAAAAAAGTTGTGAATTAGAAATTACTCCATTCATATATTACTCAAGTACCTTGTGGCAGAGACTGGACAGGAAGAGCAGACTGGCCAGGTGGGATGGAAATGAGTCCCTGACGCTGAAGGTTCAGCAGATGTTGCTGCTGCTGAAGTTGTTGCATCTGGAGGAGCTGCTGCTGGAAGACAAGCTGCTGGGCTGCCAACTGCTGCTGCTGCTGCTGCTACAAAGAAGAGGGGGAAAAAGAAAAAAAGGCAAATGCAGCAGAGAGTAAAGTGTGCAGCGAAGGCTAGAAAGCCAAAAACGTAAAATCAACTTCTTTCCCTTTAATCTCAGT
This sequence comes from Pelecanus crispus, assembly GCF_030463565.1. NCBI lineage: Eukaryota > Metazoa > Chordata > Aves > Pelecaniformes > Pelecanidae > Pelecanus > Pelecanus crispus. Next base: position 30,063,648 of record NC_134643.1, read on the forward strand.
TATTAAATAATAATGCTATTTGTAGAATACTCAGGCAGTGAAAGTGTTTGAAATTTCTGTTATATTCATTCAAGCTATTAGGTGTTAGGGAAAATGGCAAGATACACTTAATGACACACTAAAGAAAAGGGTCAAGAGAAAGTCTGTAACAGCTGTTTCAAACAAAAAGAAAAAAAAAAAAAAAAAGCCCAGCTCATGGCAGATGATAACAAATTTATCTATGCTAAAAGCGCAACTCTACAGCAGCCCGTGATTCGAAGGCACTCTTGTTTTTCCAATTGACTAAGTTTGGTCCGCAGTGGCCCATGAACGTGGTCTCCAGTGATCTATTAGTAAACTGGGATGTAGCCTTCATTTCACTGGCCTGTTAGCTCTTTCTCTTTTCTTGTTGGAATATATTAAAAGGAGCATTGCATTCAAGGCAACCAAGTGCCCTATTATGGAGTAAAAGTATAAGTTCCAGTTTTGTGAGGCATTTCAAGACAAACTGGAGTCTGCAAAGACTCAGGAGGGTACAAGAAGGCAGTCACACTTCAGAGAAAGACAAGCTGCTGTGGAAGACCTTTCCTTTCTAGTTTGGGGAAAAGAGAAACTTCTGATGCGCTCACTGGAAAACAGACTGCATAATGGAGCAAGTCATGTGGATTGCCCAGAGCCTCCGGAGAAATACGGGAGCAATTTCTATTCCGTAGTTGATGGCTGTCTGAAATTCTATTCACAAATCCAAACAGAAACAAAGCCTCAGGAGGTCACAACTGCTTCCTCGACGTTTGCATAATGGGCAGCTTGAAGACAACGTCTAGGATACCTGCTGATCAATTTAACTACTTCAACATGTTTTGTTTGTATTATGTTTATATTTGATGCAGTTTGCTGACAAGTGCAAGCTAGGCCTGAGAAACCCGCTTGTCAGGTTGATTTATGAGCACATCAAACTGTAACTTTCTACTCGCCACTCCAAACCTACAGTAGCAGTTCATTAATCAGGGGCCTGTGACTTTGAAATCTGTGCTCAATCGCTCTTTTTCAGCCATGGACTAAATTTGCATGCTCTCTGAGCTGTGCCACTGAGAAAAGTAAGGCTCCTTCCCCAGCACAGATTGCCTGTGAATACAAGATAATCAGTACGGTGTCCACCACACAGCTTGTTCCTTGCACACTCGGATTCATTAGCGAACATTAGACGACAGCAGCACTAGACTGCTCAAATCCCGTGTCTCAGAAAGGGGAGCAGGAGAATTACACCGGCACTGCTATTAAGCCCAGTAAAAACACAGGAACAGATCTTTGATAGCTGCATCCTTGCTACAGGAGAAAATCTAAACTAGTCTTGTCTTTTCCAAGCTTCTGACAGCTCAGACTAGTATGCATCAGCAAGGGTCGTAGCTCCTACCTCTTTTGCTTGCTTTCCTGGATGCTGCTGCTGCTGCTGTTGCTGCTGCTGCTGCTGCTGCTGTTGCTGCTGCTGCTGCTGCTGTTGTTGCTGTTGCTGCTGCTGTTGTTGTTGCTGTTGCTGCTGCTGTTGCTGCTGCTGCAAAAGCTGAAGATGTAACTGCTCTTGCTGTTTCTTGTAAAACTCTTGTAGTTGTTGCTGAATAAACCATTTTGACTTTAATAAATAAAGGCAAAAGTTTCAAGTATTATAAATCTCCTAAACTCTTCTAGATTGGCATATGGTAGCGTAGCCATTAAGAATCACCTCATAACAAAAAATGTGATTTGAAGAGGCAGATCTACATACATTTTTTTCCAAGGCGGTTCTGAAATTTTCCAATGCAGATTCCAAAATATCCTAAACAGAAGGGTATAGAAAATCTGTATTCTAAAGGGAATGCAAGAGCCAAATTAACTCCTCAAATAACTATACCTAAGTTCCTTACATGTCCTATATAACAAATCAGAAGCTGTACTCATCCACTTGCAAGAAACCTACAAGTCACCAAGGCCAAACTAAACTGTCTGTTTCTTAGGGAAAAAAGTAATTAATCTGTCAATCTGTTTAGCGGGATGCTCGATTCACAACTGAAGGTGAATTGCCTGTAATGATCACAGTACTGGATATTAAAGTGTTTAAACATAGAGAGATTGAACTATGACTATGACAAACACACACATCGTTTTCTGTACGACAATTAAGCACCCAACCAAAAGTACACTCTGCGTTACACTGAGGTAGGTACTGATCACTAAGACTACCTTTACTGTACGAATAACAAGTTCATGGATTTTTCACTTAGCTGCCAGATTTTGTGCTAAGGAAACAGCAACAAGCTTCTTTTTAGCCTTAACTGGAACAAATTTTTTGGATGTAAAAACAAACAAAATAAAAAAAAATTTTCCCATGATGAAACAAGCTGCTAAGTTCAAATTTCATAACCGCATACCATTTATGTGACTAAAGGGAGCACTACAGTGTTATGAATTTTAAAGCAACAATTATCTACAACTCTATTTGCACTTCCTTTGGCAAGTCTACAATTAAAATGTGCCTAAGCACTTGAAAATTTAAATATCAATTTGTTCGGTGTTTGTAATGCATCTGCCACTGCTGCTGCTGCTGCTGTTTTTAATATAATATTTAATGTTTCAAAATCGCAATTTCACACTTCTGCAATTAAAACAAGAAATTTAAAGACTGAGAAGTTTCACATTTATTTTCATTCTTTTTGGTGTAATGAGCGATGAAATATTACAAAATAAGACCCATAAAATCTGGCTGACACTCGTGCGAATGCCCTGTGCTAACAGTCCAAAGCAGGTAACCCACATTACCTGCTGCAACATAACTGCTTGTTGCTGCTGGAGAAGTGCTTGAAGCTGCTGCGGAGACAACACTTGCTGCTGGAGAATCTGCTGCATTTGCTGAGGGGTGATCACCTGGGGAGTCATCATGGCCACTGACACAGGCACCTGCACAGGGAAAGAAAGATATCATCGTCAGACACATTTTAGTTCGCTTGCACCACAGCTGTACATCTTTTTTATTTTGTACCAAAGATGGACCATAATTTTTTACATAGTATTTATCACTGCGAAGTTCCAGTTTCAGTCAGAATCTGTAATTTTAAGACCACAGTACTGTGGCACTCTATTTCCAGAGGCATCAGATTCGATCAGACTCAAGCTTTATGTTTCGCATCTCTTATGTATTCCTGCAAGAAATTTAAGCATTGGCTAGTACAAATGTGTATTTAAAAATAAATGATCACATGGCAGGGCTCTCAACACTTCATAATCAATCATCTTATCAAGTGTCATAATGTTACGAATGGAAAAATCTATTGAGACTGTCTCAAAAGATATGATTAAAACAGACAGCAAAATAAGTATCTTAAAGCAGTAAATGTTTTACACAATAAAGACACTTAGCCTAGAAAAATATTTGCGTAATACATCACTTCAGTGTAAGAAAACCTTTCTTGCTCGGCTAGTCTTTTAAGGAAGTCTGATTTATACAGGGAAAGCTACAGAAATATCAGAGTACTGAGCAAGGGCCGCCACCTCAGCCACCCAGTCTCTGCGGAGAGAAACGTGTTCTCAGTCAGTCCTAACTGAAAACTGAAAGTCAGGAAACCTTGTCTTAAGATTATTAGTTTGTCCACTAAAATTTAAGAATGCATTTTTCTCTAGGTGCTCTTTTGGACACAGCTTTATCGTCTCTTCATTACACACTGAGATGAAGTCTGGACATACGTGTAAACACCGACCGACGCACCCGCTCTCAGGAATATATATGCGAGTGGGAAAGACACAGCAAGGGTGTGTGATTGTGTATGTAAGAGAGAAAAGTCCCGTGGAAGAGCCTGAGGTATGTGCCGAGCCGCTGCAGCAGACACACTGTGTGAAACCCCTGCTCCAGCTAACCAGGACACAGTCAAACAGCTGTCAGCAAGCCAACTTTTCCACCCATGAAAAAGCAGCCACTCGCTTGTCTAGCAGAATTCAAATGTTTTTTCTGTATATAATAGCAAGCTGGCATATAAATACTGCTTTGTGAGATGTCTGTAGGACATTCTAGTCTTCTGTAAATCAGCAAAAATAATATTATTATTAATAAAATAAATCATGAACAAATCTTAGGAGGAAAAACTTTTCTAATATTTCTATTACTTCAATCTATCCCGAAAGACTTTGTATAAATGTAACACTTAGAGGAAAAGAGAAATACAAGTCTGCTGAAGTTTACTTTTAGAAGAAATTACTTCATCTAGTACTACACAGAATAGCACTTTTCACACAATTCATCACAGCGTAAATTTAGATCTTAAAACACTGGTTAATTAAGAGTCTGAAAGTAAAAGCACCGACTATTACTGAAAAGTCTGAGAGTCTTTTGCAAACAATACCTTAATTTGAAGACTAAAAATTCTGAAGGTCTTACTCTAAAATACAAGCGGAAGAGACAAACCAGACTTCCACTCAGAATCAGACACATGTGTCGGGGAATTTAATCTCAGCTATCGCTGGACACCTGTAGTCAATAGAATAAGGAAATCCTGAGGAAAGTTTATCTGATCTATTTTAGGCATCTATTTTAGCACAGGATTAATCCCTCTTGGAATGTGCCCGTCTCCCTCCTTTGAGTGTAGACTCACTTTCAGTGGACACCTAACTTTCAGATATTAATGCTGGTTGTTACACTTTGTCACACGAAGAAGTTTTGTAGTATTGGAAACACCACATCTCTATGCAATAATGTTTTATTCTAAGTGTACCTGGTCCTAAGGGCAGGACAAACAAGTTTTTACAACTTTGGGATGCATGAGCGAAGAGCAAAATTCACTGACTGGAGGCAGTGTTTGAGGCTGTCTGAAGTCCGTAAGAATTTCCTCTGTTCATGTGAGATCTGAACTTGCCTTCTTGTGACAATTTTGCCTTGGTGATGCTATTCAACTTCCACATGTCACACAGAAATGAGACGGCAGAGAAGAAGATGGACACCCTCCCAATTAAACCATTACCTTTAACCTTTAAACCCTGCAAGAATTTTCCTAACACTTATATGCTTACTACTATAATATATAGCAAATGGTGAAGATGTTGCATGCTTGCTACTCCACTTCTCTTACCGTTATATCCCCTCTATCTTCCCTGGCTTGTGTATTTTCAAACACACAAGTAAAAATTCTGATCTAAAAAGAGTGAAAATCAACTTAACTCTGTAAGTGGCACTGATGTATTCATGCTCCATGCGAAGCACTCTAGCCAGTAAGACATGCAGTAAGACTCGTGCTGCCGCAAGAATCCTCTATTTCTGAAATACAGATTCCCCTTCAGCAGACACATTTCTGCTAGCTTTTGTAGTGTCTGCTCTGACTCTCCCTGGCTGTGTACTTGCTCTTGTATTTGGAGACACACCTGCTCTGTGGTACACTGTAAGAGCTTTTCTCTTCAAATTTGTTTTTTCCGTATTTTCCAAGTCACTTTCAACTGTATAAGCTGAAGTAGGGAACCTAATTCACCTGATTTTCAGGATGATGTACAAAAGCATGAAAAAAGCTGGCAGTCAACATCATTAGTAAAAATCAAATTTATGTAGATAATACTGCCTTTAACAGAATTTTATGTGAGGATCCATATGTATGTATCATACCTGATAGGTATCTTCCTTCCCATAGATAAAGGACAAGGCATTTTGAAAACCGCTTGGATTTTAAATTAGCAAAACGTATTAAGCAAAGAGATTTCTCTAATTGTAATTAGGTAATATAAATTGGTACATTTCACAGCCTTCAGTGATACACCAGACTGCACTTTATTTCTTACTGGCATAGTGTTACTGTGCTATCTGGGTCGTAAGACTATCAGAAACCTGCTATTTTATGGCCAATTATGTGCATTAGGTGTATTTCTTTGGTTTAGTGTCTGTGTTTTTCAAGATTTCTGATCTGAATTTACAAAAATGTAGCAAAGAAGCAAACTCCAACTCTCTTGTATAGAAATCTCTCAATGCATCTGACGTCAGTTCGGGCAGAGGACAGTAGAGGGACCCAGTGAAAAGATACGATCAAGTGAATGATGTGGTTCGTTTGAGTGGGCCACAAACTCCTAATAAATTCTCGGTCAGACCTCTCGTGAAAACCTGAAGAGACAAAGTGAAACACATGATTTATGACTGCGTCTCATTTGTTACAAGATGTCCTCAAAGAAATTGAACTTTCACTCTGTCATGAAGATGACCAGCTACAGCACCCCTACAAAACTCAATGGAACAGACAGCCTCTGAAGAAGATGTAAATTTGTCAACTCCATGATGGACCCTGATGGAGGCTTCATGTTTTGAAGAGTTTCTCAAGTTTCTGATGCAGGCTGTCCCCCATTTCTTTGGATTAGCTTACAAGTTCCGCTAAATAAAACTATAGATACATAAACAAACAATTTTTTAACACATCTAAATAGCATTTCAGGCAAACCCAACTGTAAACTGCTTTATTACTACATGTGAATGTACTAATTAAAGAAGAGCTATGACGCAGAATGAAAACATTGATAGTGGGAATTAGATAGATGAACATGGCTGCAGAACTGAAGAAAAAAATTCTTTTAAGACTAACAAATCCGTTTCTTCCCCAGATCAGTTTAATAGAGAAATGGTGGAGGCTGAGCTTGTGTATTTAACACCACTCTTCTGTCATACATGAAAAATTCAGCTCTACCTGTGAAGAAGCCTGCCAGGTAAACACTCATCTACTGGAATCATACAAATTTGTATTTTTTTTATGTTACCTATGAAAATCATATTCCTAATGGCACAAATGGAAGGCAGCATAAGTAGCCTGCACCTTCAGTAAGCTTTCACGTCGTTTAGAAGCCTTGAAAAACTGCACACGTATTTTCAAGAAATGTTGACCAATCTGACTTTGATTAAAAACAAATACAACCGAAGGAGACATATTATTTTTATTCCAAGTTCCTTCCATTTTGAAAGTCAGGTATTGATAACGAAAATTACATGCAAAACTTGACCTTAGTTTTCAGTGCTTTTGAGGAGAATCACGAAATCACATATATTAGTCACATTCAGAGCCAGTTCAAGGTATGTAGGAATTATTTTTGTTACAGATAGAGGAAACAAGTCACAGTCTTTAAGTAATTAATCCAAGGTCACGGGGTATTTTAAGTGGCAGATCTGAG
>NC_134643.1:30075781-30155781 GCF_030463565.1 Pelecanus crispus
GAAACCATTTCCTGCTACACTGGATATAATACTATAACTGAATGAAAATATTCTGATTTTGTGATATCATTTTTCAAGCCATGGTCAGTGTACATAAAGGTTCTTCAGGATAAACCTCATCGGTGCAGAGTAATGGATTTCAAATTCTGTGTTCTTACCTAGTGCTTTAGGGCAAATTGCACTTTTAAGTCTTACAGGCAGTGAGATTCCTTGGAAAGAATTCAACTTGCCCAAGGTATCCCACCTTTTCCACGGCAAAGCAGTAATGAACAGATACACAGATGCTGCAAGTTTGAAATGCAGAAACCTGTGAACTGGTTAAGCAAAAAGATCAAAGACTACTACCACCCCCCTACGTTGTATTTCCTACGTCAAAACATACTAGTTGTGTTCAAGATAGTCTGTCGTCTTCTGTTCTGACAACCCTGCCCACATGAAAGTCAGGTATATAAAAGGTTATATCTGAGCCATGTATACAGCAACATATATGTAGGCTCTTCATCGATATATGCATTTCAAATACTACAGGAACAAGAATTAAAACAGAAATTTAAACTTATTTCCCACTTTGAAAGTGTTTCAAGAACAAATATTATCTAAAGCTTTACGGATTCCGAGATGTGAATAATGGGATATAAAGCTCTAGGGCAACGGTACAAATTTGCCCCAGGTCAGTGACACCCAGCAATTATTGCCAGCTGAAAGTATTTGATGGCCAATAATATTCCAAGTTTCAGTCAAGTTTCTAATGAGCTACAGTCCTCATAAAAAATTACCATCATAATGAACTACAAGACCTACAGTAAGCTCAATGACTGTATGGCTTACAGACTAGACTAGCTTTCTGAAAGTACTGTACTATCTGCATATCAGAAAAGCAGATCCATCTGCACTGTTTCCCTCTTACAAGGCAATGCCAGTAAGTACGCAGACTGCCTGCAGCCAGGCAAATCATAGCTTGTAACTTTAACAGTTTAAATTAGGAGGAGGGTCTATATACTATTTATACAGTTAAGAGAGAAAGAGAGAAGCTCCTTTCGATGGCAATTCAGACAGAATAAATTGAGCTCTGTTCTGAATTTTGAGTTGTTCTGTGTGAGAGTTTCCTCTCCATGAATCACGCGAGGAACCTCCCGATGTAGGCATGTAACAACATTCAGCAATAAGAATACCTAATTTCCTTTCCACCGCGGAACAAAACATCGGTGTATGACTGAACCCCACAGAAGTGAAGAAGCAGAGAATTACCCACGTAGCCATTTGGAGCCACCAAAATTATTATTAAAGTGGAAGTGTATGAGATACCCTGTATGCTGTCGAACCAGAACTGTATTACCTACAGACAATTCTTAGTATATGCATAAATAGGTATCAATTAAATGTTTTATTAATCTCATGTAACTGTTTGAGAAAATCAATATACTGTGCTAAATGATGGGATTATTATACTGTTTCTGTGTTTCAATTCTGAATACATACAAGACAGCCTTACAAAATTTCAGCAGAACTGCTGACCTTACGTTTCTATTGGTTTAAAAAAACCCTCAAAACCAACAATAGCACATTGTATTTTAAAGCGATTTGATACTCTAAATTTCCAACGAAATGTATCCAAACCAGTTGAAATATTCCTTCCCCACATGCCCAAATCAAACCCCATACCAAGATACTCAGTTACCACCACCTTAAAATTTTCTGCATTTGCATTTTCGTTATCCTGTAAAATGTGTGACAGGCTGAAGGCTCTCATCTGTATTCCTAGGTATTCAGGAAGTGGATAATTGCTCTGACCCCCTCTAAGAGTTTCTGTTTTAAGGGGAAGTAAAGACTAGCCAAGAGAAATATCTTTCCTAGCTCAACAAAACAGCTCTTCTGTTGCCTTTTTCCAGCTTAAAGCAGAAGAGTGTGGAACAATTCTTATAGATACAAAATGGAGGCAACTCCACTTTCCCAAAGAAAAGTCTTCAAATAGCAAACACAAAAAGAAATACAATCAGAAAATAAATCTTGAATATTTGAAATCTTGACGTTGGATGCGTTCCTCTCTTTTCACCAACTAGCCAGGGAACCTCAGGTGACCAAAATGAAGCATTTCACCTGGTGCCAAAAATGGGAGAATGAATCGGGGTCTGTTTTGTCATTAGGGAGGTTGTGATTATTTGAACATGCATGATCAGCATCTATGTAGTACGATTTTCAAAGCTAGATAATCCCCAAGCCAGAGCCTCATTTAAGCATATGTGTATAAGGACCAGACTTTCGAATCTGTGTAGGTTGATGGTTTTTTGTGCACTGAGGCACTCTGGCATCTTAGTCCCCTGCTCTCCTCAGAACAAGGACAGACACAGTAACCTTTCTGACCTCCACTTTGGTGCATGTGTAGGAGTTGAATATTGACAATCTGATTACGTGCATATAGTGTGATACCTTCTGAGCAGATTCTTCTCTTGTTTACATCCATGTAAACACAGTGTACTAAAAAGCCATTGAAGTCAACAGTACAATCCCCATAGAAATTGATATAGATAAAGTAAGGGTCAGACTCAATGTTACTGTTGCAGCTGCCCTTTTATAAGCATCATATATATTATAAGGCTGCACGGTGCAGAATGCAGCTTCCCATGGAGGACTGCTGAGCCCTTACCTTTTCACTGGGCTTAAAGACATGGAAAAGACAGTGCGATTTTCACTTGCATGATGCTTAGAAAAACTGGCTCATTGACAAAAGGAGGAGCCAGGGCTTTCTTCAGCCGCTGTTTACGCCCATGTAAAGTCTGGCCACACTGTTACATGCCTAAATTTGCACGTTAGCTTGCTTATATGTTCTGTGGCTAATCATGAGTTCAATTAGATATTAAGAAAATATTTCTTAAAAATGAATATTTAAAAATACATTTTTACTAGTCTTGAGATTTACTCTCTTTTTTTTCCCCCCCATTCCTTAAGCAACAACATGCAGCTGTCACCAATAGCAAAATAAAGATAGCTTTGTATGGGACCAAACAGCAGACCACAATTTTTATCTCCATCTCACATAAACATACCCTAGGCATAAACTGTGGCCAGCGCATGGATTACAGAGCTACTCTTCTACGGAGTGACTTTGTAACTCAAGGGTTACAAACCCCTTGCACATAAGACATAAGAACCCCAGTTAAGGACAATTTCAGATAGAAAGGTAAGAGACCCAGATCACAATGATTTGGGGATCACTGCCCCCCTGCCCAGGACCCACGTAACTTATCCAAGATTTCCATTCCAAATCCTGTCCCCTCTCCTTTGAATCTTGGCAGCCATAGCAAAGGCACATGCTGCAGCTGCAGAAGATTGGAAATAGAGTATCCAAGCATATCAGTAGCGTATCTTATGGGTGTTACTGAGACAGAGACAAAAGAAGCAGTTTTTGATCTCAGCCAAAGTAGCCTTTAATAGTAAAGTTCCCTCTTGACCCTGCCAATGCTGACAAGTGTTCTGTAGCTTTATCTACATTCATCAGGAATGCATGGGTATGAACTGTTGTTACTTGCTCCTACCTCTGGATAAAATGGATGGACCCCAGCCAAATTTAAGCAATAAAGACTACCATGTGGCCCACGGAGCAGCTGACGTGGACGCTTCTCAGGCTTTCAAGGAGGAGTGCTGGGATTAGTCCAATCCACCTATTCTCCTACCTGGTAGTTGAATCAAATCCCTTACCTGTCCACCACACTGACTTTTAGGCTCTTTTGTACCGTTTGTGACAAAAGGGGGCCATACCACCAACCATGAAATGCAGGTCTGCAGCCTAACCGTCTGCTTCTTGGAGCCTGAAGAGCAGAGGAGGCAAGCTGCTTTCTAGCTCTTCACTGCTAGAAAATGAATCCTGTGTACTGTGAGACAGGGAGTGGGGGCAAGCTGGCTGTAAAGAGAATAAGGACATGATACAGTCACCAACTCATTTCAGACTGTTATGATTAGCTCTCCCCGTCCAGCTCTGGCACCAGTCACTGATTAAAACAGTGCAAGAAAACAGTGGCCAACACTGTCAAGGGAGGCCAGAACTAGGGCAACAAAACACTTGTCAGGCCAGGCAACTTTTGTGTACCTGTTCGTGTAAAGCTGAACTTTCTATAGCGATTTCGAAACAGCCCTTCATTAGTTAAGATTTTAAAAACAGTGCTACAGAGTTCAGAATAATTTGTCAGCACTTTTATTGGTTATGTGTCTTTGGGGTGTATAGTGGAAAGGTGGAGTTTCTTGGACATAAGGAAAATGGATTAATGGATCTTCAGTGAATTAATACATGGTCTTCACACTTCTTTTGCAAGAAACCGTCCCAGTAAAAAAGCATGTATGGGATTTTTAAAAAGGAAAATAAATGATGCAATGTGCAACATTTGGTGTAGGTTTGGATTTTTTTTTTTTAATTTCATGGATGTATTTTACAAAAATGCTCTCAAAAGGTTTGGAGAAAGTATGGAAAGCATATTCCCATATGAACATGAGCTACAAGGACGGTCAGATGGAGGACTAAGATAATCCTTAGTTTTTATTTGATAAACAGCAGCCACAGAACAGTCCAGATTCTACCAACGTGTTTAATGATGTTAAAGCCACAATGTCCTAACTATTTTCTCAAACCCGTAACATAAGTTTTAAAATATTGACTCCCACTAAGGGAGGGAGGTACACCCAAAGACTCTTTGCAAGGCCTCATGCAGACTACTATAACCAGGCAGGAAGGCATAAAAGTATCCTAGTATTAATTCCTCAGGAGGAAAATTCTCAAAAGTTGCAAGAACCTCAGATCTGGTATCTGTATACACATCAAGTATTAGGATATGCATAATCACTCGCTTTCTTGCAAAATAACCTGCTTTGCATAGGCATAGGCATTTACAACTGCATGTGCACCAAACTTTTGCTTTGTTTTAATGTTCTAGCCAACTAGAAACCACTGCAGCATTTCATGTTCTTGTGAGGTGTCATATGAATGACAGGATTTCAAATTTTCCTGTTCTATATAAAATACAGCCACTTTCACATGCAGAGTAGACATTTCTGTTTGCCTGATTTTGTTTTGCTATCTGTCTTGCTGTTTGTTCATACAAACACCTAACTGTATAGCAAATGCAGTGTTTGAGGACTGTAGTCACATCTGTCCTGTGTACACACTGAATTTTCTGCTGCTGTTCTTACAGTATATAGCATCATGTAGCAGTTTGTAAGAGATGACATGGTTATAAGCTTGAGTACTTTTTAGTCTTTTCAGAAATAAATAATATAGTAAGTGAATAACAGAACAATAACTCAGTCTTTTGGTTAACTTTAATAAGGAAATGTTGTGTCATCTAATAGAGAAAAATGCTTATGGAGATCAGAATAATTGAGGAAGTAAAATGAGATCCAATGGGAAACATAAACTGTAACATGGGAGTTTGTCACAGCAAAATCTCCCTCTCTTCGTCCCGTACTAACTCCCACCTCAGATGAATATACAAAGGTATCACATCATAAAGCAATCTATTAGGTACCTGAGCCTGACAAGGACCTCATTAGAATATTAACTTTAATAATTTTATAGTATCTTATCATGAACCAGCGACTCTTAGGCCAGGTTTGTACCACATAATTTTAAGCATCTTACTGATATGTCTACTTCACACCAGTAATTCCATTAACACAGAGACATCCTGAAAAGAATACAGAAATCTTGCAAATAAATTGGGGTAAATATAGTTTCACAACATCTGTCAAGAAAACTCTGAAAGCTGTCCATGGCTTCAGCAGCTCATATCCTTTGAAAGTTTCTGCGAGCCTGGTGAATCCCACCAGGCTTGTAGCCAGTCCCTGCTCCTGCTCTCACGGTACAGCTCAAAGCGTCGGTTTCTTCAACATGCCGCTCCTTTCCCCAAACACACTTCCATCAGCAGTCTTGGGAGACTGCCAACGCATAGGATATATTTAAGTACCTTCCATTTACCGAAATGTCACCTCCTTCATTAGACACAGGTGAGTGTCTCTGTCCTTTCACTGTCTTTCTATGTCACCTGCCAAGGACTTTTTTTGTTCAAGACTATGGAAATACTGTATTCTGTTTTCTCAATCTCTGTTTTTACTCTAAATCAATGCCTAGGCTTCATATCAAAATATGAAGCATTACATAGAGATGAGGCAAATTTACAGTTTCTCTTTTCTCTTTTTGGCCACTGCTTAGGCATGCACTGCCATGGACAGTACAGATGAAATCCTCCCAATTCATCACCTTGCGAACACACCGGCCATGGTAAGGCAACAACTTTTCCAAACTAGAAAAATTATAGACAATAAGCCTGAGCTTGTTTATATTGAAAATTACGGCAAAACTACCTATCTCCAACGGGAGCAAAATTTAGTACTGGTAGAGCATATGATATTCATGAATTAACTTACTGGAACACACAATTTGGTATAGGCACATACAACAAAATGACTGAAGGAGGAATAAAGATGGATCTTTAGCAATACACTTGTTTAGAAACAAGTTCCAAGTACAGATTTTTCTTACCACACAAAATGGAACTAAAAAGACCCAATTTCTGTAAAAGGTTTACTAAAATAGAGCTAGGAAACATACGTCATTTTTAAAAAGTTTAGAACTTCCAATGCAAAAAGTATGAAAATTACTTTCTTTTATCATTTTAATAACAATGTCTGATTTGTCAAAATAACAGTAAAAACTCTATAAATATCTGTTAAAGGATTATTCCAATAGCATGAAAAACTCTAGTGAAGAAATGACACAGAATATAGAACTGTCATCATGCATTTGCATATAAAAGGCTGTTTAAAACTGACAGGCACATAAACAGAAAATACATGCTATAAAATTAGTCATTTTTAAGCATGGATCTTTAAATAAAGCTGGCAGAGCACCTTCATTTTAGCTAACTCATTCTCAAGAGGAATCACAAAAATGGTGCAGCACCTAGCAACACATTTTCTTCAGTCTTGTATACAGATAGTAGTTTGATTATTACTATGTTTGAACATATCTTCATTAACTTACCTTAAAATATTGTTGATATTTCTTGAATAATGTATTTTTGTTAAGGATGTCAGTACACATTTATAAAATACAAGTATTATTTTTCTTTCCAAAAGATTATCAGAACTGTGATTTATTAGATATCGGAGGCTGCTTGTCAGAAAAAACACATATAGCACTCCCAGGGATGCCAAACAGAATGCATTATTTTTTAAGTTCTTATGATGCAACGTTTGTAGGGAAATGAAGCGCTTTAATAGGCCTACCGGAAGACAAAAAATGTTTTGGACTCACAAGTCCTTTCAGTCAGAAATAGAAGTAGCACGCTTCAAGCCAAGCGCTGTATGAAACACCCTAAGTTTAAATTAATGCAAACCATACAAAATGTGTACTGCTTAAAAAAAAGCAGTTCTGACAAGCAGAAAGGAAAAAAAGAAAATATTTTGACACTTCTTAAACTGCAAATGTTGACTCCATTGAAAAGACACAGAAGTGGGTTTTAATGTACTTTATTTAAAGGCTGCGATGGCCAGGGTCATGTCCCATGTCCCCTTCGCCCAGTGAATGAGGACAACCGGGACAGGGGCTGAAACCACAGCGGGGACCTGCATTCAAGCGTCCGACTTGTCAGGAGCGCCAGTGAACCAGCAGGCTCCAGAAACTCAGTCTTTTCTCTCCGCTCTTCTGCTCCAGGTCAATGCCGGCACCCTGTGCGCTGGGCTAGCGAGTGCCAATGGCTCCCTCAGCTCCCGGAGCAGCCCGACAGCTGGCTCTTCTCCCTGCTCCCAGGCTGACAGGGGAGGAATTCAACCCCCTTACTCCCTACACCTCAGCGAGCAACCAGAGCCCTAAGATGGAGAAGGGGGTGGAAATATTTTCTCCGTTAGTTTTGAAAGTAACAAGCTTTTAAGTCCTTATTTTTTAAATCTGTTGTTCAAAATTTCTTTTCATAAAAGTGCCTAGCATTTAATAAAGCAGTACTTTCCAAGGCTCTCCAAGCGCTGTTCCACTGAAAATTATAGATTTGTAAGAATTTGTTTTTATTTGGCTCTCTAGACATAAATAAATCAGTCACAAAGCTTTGATCCTATGAAAATTCAGTATTACTTACATCATAGTGTAAATGTGAAATAAGCACAGAACCTTCTGCAAGATTTAAGCCACAGACTTCTGTTAGTAAGTATTTTCTGTACAAACTTCTATTTGCCTCTCATTTTTATTTAGTTTTAGAAACTACCCAGAGATTATCTTAATAGAATTCAGATACTTATTCTAAGAGTACGTATTGGGTCTGGCTGAGATGGAGTTAATCTTCCCCAGAGCAGCCCTCCCAGTGCTGTGCTTTGTACTGGTACCTAGAAAGGTGTTGGTAACTCAGCAGTGTTCTGGCTGCTGCTGAGCAGCGCTCGCGCAGCATCCCGGCGGTCTCTCCAACATTCCCCCCTCACCAGTAGGCTGGGGGTGGGCAAGACCTTGGGAGGGGACAGAGCCAGGACAGCTGACTCCAACTGACCAAAGGGATGTTCCATGCCATACGAAGCTGGCTCAGCAATAAAAGCTCAGAGAAAGGAGGAGGAAGGGGGGACACTGGTTATTGAAGCTTGTCTTCCGGAGCAACCACTACGCATACCGAAGCCCTGCTTCCCCGGAAGGGGCTGGACATCGCCCGATCATGGGAAGTAGAGAATAAAATCTTGGTGGGGTTTGGTTTTTTTTTTTTTTTTTTGGCTTCCGCATGCAGCCTTTGCTTTTGCTTTTTTATTAAACTGCCTTTATCTTGACCCACGAGTTTTTTTTTTTTTTTTCCCATCTCATTTTCTCCCCACCTGTCCTGCTGAGGAGGGGAGCGACAGAGCAGCTTGGTGGCACCTGGCATCCAGCCAAGGTGAACCCACCACAGAGCAATAGGTGTAGCTTCTTTGTCATACTATTTGGATTACTCATAGAAAAACCTCACAAACCAACATTCACTAAATATACACTAAATATACACATAGGCATAATTGCTGTAACCACTGATTAGCAATCTGATTTGAACTCCTTTCCTTAAAAGAAATATACTAAAGTACTTCTTGTTTAAAAAAACATTATGCAAATTGCAGAATAAAAAGGCGGCACCTTGGCAAGTGAACTACTCCATCCCTCTCTTCAAAAGCAGAATAAACTGTTTCGTTTCTGACAGACATCTGTCCAAAATGTTTTTACAAACTTCAAGTAAGGGGGATTCCACAACACCTCCAGCAGTCTATTCCAACACGTACTTACTTTGTTTATATTCCAAAAGTTACTGGACATTTATCACGATCCTTCACTGCATCAATTAAAGCCAATTATTATTTGTAGACATGTACTTACAAGTATAAAAAAATCTGTAAAAGTTCTGCACAGATATAATTAATGATGGCAAAAATAATGCTATTTACTGACAAAATGAGTATTTTGGAATGGTAAAAACAAATGCTTTTCACTGCTACTCTCTTACTGACTTCTTGCTACATTAATTAAAACTTCATCAGCTATTTTTATCCTTGACTTTATCTTACAAACACGAGAAAATGCACATTTTTACCTAAATACCTGACCCAGCTCTGGAATGAGTACTGACCTGAACTCAGCATCAGCTTTGCCCCCAAGTTTGAAAGTAACACCAACTGGTCCCCCTAGAACTGACCTAGGGAATGAAGGTTGTTGTGAGACCTGGGCTTACCAAAGTCCAGAACTATTAATTTAAATACTGTATGACCTAGAATATTATCCTTTTGACAAAAGACAGTATTACAGTTCACATATATACAGTGTTTACAGTACTCCTTCTAAGAAAAAGATCATGTACCACCTTCTCGTTTTACCGGAGCTTCTGCAGCTCTTCAGATCTGTAAGAAGACACCGAGACCTGCCTTTAAATTAAAACTAATAACTGAAAACTTATTTTCCATCTGGAGGAGCAAGCAAGTTCAAAACTAGAATGTTTCATAAACCAAGACTAAAACTATAGCTAAGGCTTTCAGCTGCTACAGCAATGTTTCCCTCTTGCCCAAATATGCAGAAAAGCAATCCAGTTCTAAAATATAAAAAAATGAGCAATAATCAACAGCATGACAAGGAATTTCTTTGACTCACAAGCAATTCTGAAGGGTTAAAAATGTTGCTTGGGAGCAATCCAGATTTTTTTTTTCCTTTAAAATAAAGTTTTACAATATGTATCTACAAAAACATTAGTGAAGGAAATTTCAAAACTGAAGTTTTGCTTTGAGGTGAGCCTGACACTAACATTATTCACCTTGGACAGACTTTTAATTTGATATCAAAAATGTAGTTTTGAAAATGTAGGAATATTTCAGCTTCCTCAAAATCTTTTTTTGATACAAAATTCACGTAACACATTTCAGAGCGTTTTAGTACTGAAAAGTCATAATTAAAAACGTTGTAAATGGAATACTTATTGAAGCTCTAATGAAATACTCAATGCTGAATCAATTGTATTGCTACCGCTAAACTATTTTGCCTTTTTTGCTGCACTTTTCATTCTTTCCAGTGGGATAGTTCCTATTCTCAACTGTGGCAAACCCTACAGAGGCCAAAAATATCATTTTACCAAACTCATAGAGAAACCCCAGCTTATTTCATTTTAAGAGTTTTCTAAATTATGGGCATTCAGACTCAGTTACAAGTCACAACACGGGCTAGAAAAAAAGATTTGAGGAGAAGAAAAGGAGAGATCTGAACGGTCGACTCGATTAAAAAGAGCAGTTAAGGATTATTACTAAGTTGTTAATTATGGATATCTTTATTTTCTCTATAAACTTTATGACAACTATACAAATATCAAACAGTGGTAACAAACACAAGGGAATTAGAGCAGGATTTACACAAGGAAGGAGAACGCAGATAGGACACCCAGGTAGTAAAGAAGGGGACATGCTGTTGGCATCCTCTTGTTTATAGAATTGCCGAAGAGGTTTAAGCTGACTATTTACCTTTTCTTGGAGAAGGAGCAAAGCTTTGGGGGCTGCCTAAAAGCTTGTATATATGCATCGATCTGTCTCCCTATCTGTTTCTAGTCAGCAGTGATGACCCAATCATTACTGGAAGTTTCTGAATGGCAATTAAAGTGGCTAAAGGCATACTTGCTACGTTTTGCTCAATGTGAGACATCCTGAAGTAATTTTTTAAATGAATGAATTTTGAACAAAACCGAAGCACATCTCCCAATATAAGATGCAAAGGCACTGAGAAATGAACGATTATAATCACTCCACTACTTTGTAGGTGATGGCACGATGCGTGGGTTTTGGAGATGAGCCTGGTGGGAGCTCTGGGTGCACAGATCTTTGAAAAAACCATCTCCACAACCCCCAACTCCAACCGTCTAGACTTCACTGTGCAGGGAACATTAAAAGGAAGGAGATTTCAGGCTGAATAAAATTTACATTTGCAGTAATATATACTCTGAGGATGGACTTCTGGTTCTTTAGTAAGTGTCTAACATTTCTCTGCCTTTTATACACTGAGGATGTAAAGACAGTTACGAAGAACTACAAGAATAGCACGATTAGGTATTTATGACTGCAACACCACTGGAACCTTCGTTACTTCTGTATCTCTACAAAATCATCAGAGGTAGTTCATACTTTTTACCATGGAGCACAAATGCCCCTTGCACTAGCTAGACTTTTGGAAACATGATAGCGTAACATAGAAAGAAACTGAAATTTCAGAAGTTTGTATCACATATGAAGTATGTAATGTTATATCTATTTGGCCAAATGGACTAGCAGGCTAGATTTGTGAGCATCTGGCTGTTGACTATCTTAAACCATTTTATAGGAAGCTTTTCACATTGTACAAACTCTGAGCATGCCCTACCACGCTTTCTATAACATATTTTCACAAATTTCTTTCTACTGTATTTCAAAGTCCTTGTGTAACATACTGAAGTGTTAAATAATGACATATATATAAAAGCCCCAACATTGCATTTAGACATATATATGTATTTATATATGCTTATTTTACGTATTATTTATATACACACCAAATGTTAAACATGCTACATATCCTAGTAAAAACCCCAAAGTTTGACATATATAAACACATCCTTTTAATTTTTGTCTGTCTCCTGTGTTCAAAGATAACTGGAAAAGCTACATAAATAATAAAACCAGGAAATAAAACGCACTTCAACTACACATTATCAAGGGAATATTGTTTTAACAAGATGTATGGAATCGCATTATCATTCTATTAATTCAATAATCTTGATGTTGTTACAAGACTGAGACAGTTATCAAAGCAGGGGATCATTCTTGTACGTAAGGATCACATCACTTAATGGGACAGAGATGTCACATAAACTACAGTGTCAAAAAGATAACAAATATAGGACTGAGGCTGTAGTAGCAATGAATTTATGTTGGCATACATGGCTCCAACAAAATAACTGGTATTTGATAAGCATAAAGGTGTGGCTGGTTTTGAAACTGCTATCATTATAGTGCTGA
Organism: Pelecanus crispus; assembly: GCF_030463565.1. Taxonomy (NCBI): domain Eukaryota; kingdom Metazoa; phylum Chordata; class Aves; order Pelecaniformes; family Pelecanidae; genus Pelecanus; species Pelecanus crispus. The sequence continues at coordinate 30,088,289 of NC_134643.1, forward strand.
TTTCATGAAATTCCTCACAAATTGATCTTTTATTTTATACTCGCACACATTCAAAATCTATACATACTTCCTATTGACAGTGGTTTCAAAGGTCTTTCATTAACTCAGTCTTGCAATGACAAATGTAAGAACACCTCTTCTTCTGAAATTAAATGAAATTAAATGAATTTATGGTAATTACTATAAAATGACTTTACCCTTGAGGACATCGGTCCTCAAGGTTTGCATGGGTTTTCAACTAAACCTGTTCCTTCAGAGGAATTTTAGGAATTATTCTTCATGACTCAGTCCATTCCTGCTTAGTAACCGGTAGCCAAGCTAACATTTCTTACACCTTTTTTTAGTTCATATAGTTTTAGTCAAAAAGAATAGACTCTGGGCATGCAATTTCTTTTATGACTTGATTTCTGTGTGTAGCTGATAACAATGCCCACCCTGCCACCTACATGGCATATCGAAGTTTGAGACATACAGAAATTCAGGATAATCACAAACTGGTTTAAATACACATTCTTCTACTCTCACAGTTTCTAGACCCTGCTGTGTATGATTTGGTCTCGCATCCATTACGGAGATATTAATATAACCATATAGTTGCAAGATGACCTGAATTCTAATGACTTTGTAAGCTGACTATAGGTCTGCAAGTAAAACACCAAAACTGCCCCTTATCTACCTTTGAATGACATGTTTGTAAGACAGATGGATGGAGGCTGTTTCACTTCCACTAGCTTTAGCCTTAACTGCTGCACATGCTGTCTTTCATTCTGTATAGTTCATGACAGATACATCCTATGAAACCACATGAAGAGAACAGGCTGCGTTTAGACAACCATGTGCTTAGCTACCTGAGGTCATTACAAAAGGTACTATTGTAGCTACAGTGCTACAAGGCAACTACGGCCTATAAAGGTAAATAAAAACTCGGAATTTTAGGTATGTTTGTAAGTTACATACATATTTACGTATATGAACAAATAGAAGATGGAGGGGTGGCATGGTGATTTAACGGATCAAGGATTGTTCACAAATGGTGAATTCAGACAAAGGCCAGTTCAGGACTAAATACCGAACCAGACCTAAGTCCAGGTATCTTTTGTACCTTACTACTAAACGCCAGCTTCTTAAGGCTATCAGCATACAGGACAGGATTTTCTGAATGAATAACCCTATTTCTATCTTCTTCTGTTTGCATTAGGATCATAGAGTAGCCACGATTACAACAATGTGACAACTGTTGAAAAAACATGGACTTCAATAGCATCTGCTGTATTTGGTATTCCTCAGAAACCGATCGTGGGCAGATGCCCTTCACTCCTTATCTCATACTTCTGGAAGTTGTTACACAGGCAGTACGCATGAAGTGTATACTTTTCCAGCTCCACCTCCAGCCCCAGAGTTATACAATAGTTAGTGAGTGCAGAGCTAAGTTTGGGAACGGATTACCACAATCTGACTTGAAACAGAACTGAAACGCTAAAGCTGACTGAAGAAGGCAAACTTTTTCTGAGTTCTCCTAGATTTCATCTTTAGCGTTAGCTAAAACAAGATTATACGGCCAAAGTTTTTTTGTACTATTTCTCTCTTCGCAGATTAATTATGGTTGATAATGAAAACTACCATCAGGCTAGCTGCAGGTAAAATAAAGTTTCCACGGCCATCATACTGGCATTTCAAAAACACAGGATGAGTCTGATACCGTGACATTTAAAAGGCAAGAAGTCCCACTTAGCTGCTTTACTGCTACTTTGTGTCAATCATGCTACTCGGCACACAGCAGAAGTGTTGTCAGGAATACAGTCTACATCCTGAGTGAAAAACAAAACTCCAAAAGTGAATGTGAGGGACAGAAACTATAGAAATGAGGAAAAATTTCACTTACATTTATCCAAGATGGCTGTCGCTATTACTGTTGAAACTCTGCTATGGGCTGAGGTCACAAGACCCTGTAAGCTAAAATAGAGAAGCTTCAGCTGAGGGTAACTGAAGCTGCAGCACATTAAAATACATTTTAAGGTTATAGGTATTGATTGGAGTTTTAATTTCTTGATCTATTTTTCCCAAGGCACAAAAAGTGACCTCTACTTTTCGGTCATTTTTCAAGCCTGGAAGGAAGAGATTTCAGTATTATCTTCTACCTCATTATAAGGGTGTCGTATGTTATATACAGTACATGATACGATAGTATGATGGTTTCATTGGCATGAGTTTGGAGTTGCCACATTATTCACAAATGGTGAAACCATACGTGATTTGTGCAGATTCTCTCAAACAAAACGAGAATAAAACCTTTATACAACATCACGTCATCATGTATGTAGGAAATGTGAATTAAATAAAAGAAAAAATCTTCAAAAATGTATTAAAATGCATCACAGAGCTTTTTTTTTCCTTTCTATAAAGGTAGTATTTTTAATTATGTACCTCTGAGGGAGTGTGATAACTTTTACATCTTAGAAATACCAAAATAGCTTTAAAACTATTTTTGTATGCATATGAATACTGTAGTTTGAAAATCTATTGCATCTTAACCTCCCAGGGCTTAAATCAAGTGAGTGATCTACCAGGCAGCTACAACCTCCTCTTAACCTGTGATATAAAGACCCTACTGTTGGCCTCAGTAAGTGGTAAGATACTGAATTTGTCACTAATTTTGGATCAAACATTCTCTCTTCTGGCCCACAAGTCACTGTGCTTTTGGGAAAAGAACTGACATGCAAAAGAAAAAAAAATGAGAAAACAGAAAATACTACCTTGGGAAATTATTGTTAGTGTTAACAGCAGAGATTTGGAATGACAGAAGGAAAGAGACTAGTAAAGTTCAGCTGAGAAAAGTTCATGATGAACAACCCTGCAGTTTATTACCTGTACTAGGATTGCATATGATATCCGCCTATGTAAATATACACTTGTGTATGTGCATGTGTAAACAGAGATATGCAATGTGCAAAACCAAATTTCTAGAACGTGTCTTACAGGCTTTTCTATATCTGAAACAAAGAAAAGCAATTCCAAGAACTCGAGGAATGCAATGAATCTGAACTACAGAAATCCTGAAGCAGCCAAGTAACAACAAAAGCACATATATCATATATATTTGATATATTTGAAAGAATGACAAGTTGCCAAGAAATACAGTGAAGGGTGGAATCTCCGTGCTTTCTGAGCAAACTTAAAAAAAGAAATTCCCATCACATAATGCAGATGTTTACTGCATTTCTTGTGCAACCATAATGTGATTTATAAAAGATGAGAATATAACAGATGAGAACTAAGAAACTACCAGGATACTGCATCATTTTGATGTATTCAAAGAAACAGTATGCACAATTAAAACTAAGAAAACCAGTGAAACTGTTACACGTTAGAAACATTTTTATAAAATTAACTCTAGAATTCATCATACTCCTATGAAACAAGGCAGTCAAACTCATCATTTGAAAGATGAGTGAAGAAGACAACATGATTCTAACAGAAATGACCACTGGGCAAAAAATAGGTAAAATTTTCCTACAAAAAAATGACTGTTGCATTTTAGATTTTTAATAGAAAAAGACAACATGTGTTGTTCAAATTATGAGACTATCTTAAAAGAATGGGAGAAGCGATGTCTAAAGTGTTTGTGATAGAAGACTAAATAATTCACCTTTATCAAACTCATTTCAGTACTTAGATGACTAGTCTGAAGTTTCATGAATACTTGTAAGCCCATGTAGAATGAGTATGTCCTAATCTTGATGCTATAGGATAGATGCCAAATCACCGGAACACCATATCCCTACTGGAACCAGTCACTTGCCCTCACCTAATGAGAAACACTAACAAAAAATAGCAAACTGAACTGAATTAATTATTCTCTCCATGAGCAGAGCAAGTTCCGTAACAGAATTTATGCAATCTAAACAGAGTGTGTTTGACTATGTAGAATGTAGTCTAATATGCTCAGTGTGTAAAGAGGTAAAGCTCTATCGACAATAAGCCCGGTTCATTTCATAAGCAGTAATTTATTTAGAAGGAAAAAAAAAAAGAAAAATAGAAGTGGAATGAGGGGTATCGCTCTACCAAATGCATAAATGCTATAGACACCTGTATCTGAGCTAGTCATCTGAGATTACCTGTATAATCAAAGGAGAAAAATAGGCATTTCTGTGGCACAGTTCATTAAATCCTAATTAGATGTCTAAATCAGATTGGATAAACTGTCTCTTAAAAGTGTGTTGACTATGTGTTGACAACAATGTGTTGACTAAAAGTGCCTTGACTATGAATGGTGACAAAAGGCTCTTGAGCCTGGACTATTAAGGTGAATGGCAGAGACAAGGTGTAACCGTCTATTGTCTGGTGAAATAAATCCCCCTTCCAAGAGACCAATTATCTACTGCTGACTTCCCCTTAGTATGCACCTGAAGTAGTCATTTGTATTTACGTTAACTAGATGTAAAGCCAGACTACTCTGTACTGACCTCACACATTCAGACTGCATTCCAGATAGATGCAATGCCCTAAAACTTATTCCAAGTGAACAGCAGAAGTAAAACCACCATCCATTTTGGTTTTCATTCAGGTATGGGAAGGTAACAAATGAAGAACACTGCTGAAATCCTCAATCATTTAATTCTGTCACCGGATGTATGGACATCCCTCTAACACCCCTTATCCTACCTAAACAAACGAACCAACCAACTCTCAAATCCCCTTCTTTTCCTTCAATTTTGAAGAAATACTCTTGTTGTGGAATAAAATGAATGAAAATGTTATGATCTACACATGTGTGCATACACACAGAGAAACCAGTCAGGGAATCTTAGGTACTAACATTCATATTTAAAAAACTATTGACAAAATCAGCATGATGCTACAGGAAGTCAGACAGTCAATAAGTTGACTCTCATGGCAATACCTATGTAAGGAAAGTTTTGTTTTGAATCAAGTTCCATAAGTTAAAAAGGTGTATAAAATTAGATGTTGCCAAAATTAAAAATAATAAATAGTAAAGACATGGGTTTATTGCATAGTAGCTCAATATAAACTTTTCCAATATTATATACCCTTCAGCTTTACACGGCTCATAAGATTAGATGTGACAGTAGCATAGGCCTCTTTAGAGATACATATGACAAACTTAGGCAGCCAGCAAGGGAACAATCACCATTTTGATAATCAATTTCAGAACTGAATTGAATTTCCAGAAATGATTTGAATGAAAATTAGCTCACAGCATGATGGGGGTTGGTACATTTGGTTTGAATGAATCAGGTGGATAAAAATAAAATAATAGAAAAAAATAAACTATATTATTTTGTAAATATTTACAGTTAATTCAAATTTATCAAGTACAAAAATTAATCAGAAAGCAGACTGACAGCACCTCACACAATTCGGTGATCACCATAAATCCAGACAATGTATCAGATTTCATCAGAATAGAGGTCATGTTTTAAATGAAGGTAGAATTTGTTATGCATTATTCATCCATCTGAAAATATTACAAGGTGGGACAACTTTTTTATAGTTTATTACCATAGCATATTACAAAATGCATTTGTAAAATAAATGTTTAACCGATGAGTCTATGACAAGTCGTTACAAAGCATATTATAAGATGCAAATATTGTTAAAATACGTGTGCATGTTTAATGCATGAATTACAGTCATCAGGCATGGTATAAATTGTCATAAAATTTAACAAATGATAATAAGATATTTATAAATGGCATCTAAACATAAAGTGTGCACAGAGAAGTAAATGGTACTAAAATTAATCCTTGTATGAAGGCTCTTTTTTTCCTTGTCTTTTTACTCTGAACAAACCAAGTTAGGTGATTTTTTTGTTTGGAACCTAGTAAGCAATGTCTGAGTTAAACTCTTCTTGCTAAGCTTCCAAGGCAGCCAGAAACCTCAGTCTTCAGAAGATTTCCAGAATAAAATTACAGACAGTTCTCCATCAGCTAGGCAGCAGTGATTAGTTTTAACACCACCTTCAACTTTTTTCTTACGGAGAATTAAGATGCACTTAATAAATCTGAGTTACTACTTTTACTGACAAATGTTCTGAGGAGGTGAACAGTTGAAGCTCTGTGTAATTCTTTGTCTACTCATTAGAAAAAACAACTTTGACAAAGGAAGAAATAACCTTACCTTACAAATTTTGTACACTTGATCAGCGATACTCAGTTTACAGACACTGATCTATATAAGCTGTGTATATGCTATTATAGTTTTTCATAATTCAATACTGTACAGCAAAACGTTGATCAGAGAAAAGGTATTTATGGTTTTGGGCATAAGTGTAGAATATAAACAAAGAGCTGTCACCAGGATGTTTCCCAGCTGATTACAGAAACAAAATTTGTCTGCTTGAAAGAGAAATTTATATATATTCATCTATAAGAGTCAGACTAAATGGCAGAAAAGATCCCTAAAATAAAGAAATGTCCTTACTTCCAAAATCATTAGATAATTGTCTAGGAAAAAAGGAGAACAGATTAAGTAAGAGAGAGAGAGAGAAGGCAACTACAGGGAGATACCATAGTCACGTCTTGCAAGCTTTTGTGCAGAGACTTGCTGGTATGTGAAATCACCCATAATTATGATACAGAACTTTAATGATTTCACTGTAACTAAATAATGTTATAAATCTAGTTTAAATCTGCCACATTTCAGCTGCTGAAGAAGTTGATCTCCAGCTTCTGAAGCACAGTCAAAGAGCATTAGCTGGATCTGAGAAGTCTGATCCTGTGATAGGAATGTTGACATTGTTCTCTCTTAATTTCCTCCGAAGTTTAACAAGATTGAATGCCTGGAAACAGGACCTAAATACATTCAAGAAAGAAACAGAGTACTAACTTTGACAGAACTGGAATGGAAAAAACCCCAAACTTTATATGTTTGAAAAAGTAAACTTAGAAATTCACAGATGAAAAATCTATTTCAAGCTTTTGAACACAAAGGGATTTTGAGCCTCACATTGCTGGGAGATGTAAAAGGGAAGGATCTCGAGTTTTTATCCTGTCTTATCATCTCACCCTGTCCACCACTTGTAATGCACCTGGAGTGGGCACTCACAAACACAGGGTATTAGGATCTGACTCAGTATCACCTACTCTCATACTCCCCTGGACATAAACACCATACTTAGAGGTCTGAATTTTGAGCTGATATCACATGCAAAGGTAGGCAACATCTCAGTTAGAGGACTCGGTGCATGCATTACTAGCTGTAGCTTTACAAAGCCTTCTCTAGACCTATGTTACAAGGAAGCGCAGGTGACCACACACGTCTGTGGAACATGCCTAAGGAATACTCTTCCCTTCTCATCTGTGGAACCACAAAACATTTTCAGTTGCACAGTATATATTTCCACACTGAAAGCTTTAGCGAAAGCATTAACATAAGGTCCCTGATGCAGACATAGTCAACAGCAGTCTTGCAATCCCACTGAGAAAACAAGATACTCAGCCATGAGGTGCTCCTGCTACCTACATCTCACAGCTGGAGTAAACAGTGCAGTAAGTGCCTCTGAACTTTCCCGCCCAGGAAGGTATTCAGAGAATTTGTGGCCAATTGCTTTTTTCCTTAAAAGCCCTCACATGCAAGGCCCTCCACAAATTACTTGTTCCTTCAGGTTTTCCAAACATAAAGGAACCTTGAAAGCTGGCGAAGTACAAGAGGCTCTGAAGTCAACCCTAAGCCGTTCCTTCTTGTGTGTGTATCTTGTTTCATAAAGATGTGCCATTCAGGTAAAATGATTGAGCAATCAGTTCTTGGATAAGAGTGACTGTCTCAAAGTTAAATTGAAGGTCAAGAGGATACTGCTCGGAAGTGTGAAAAATGCTGTGCAGGACACTCTCCCATCCTTCCAGCAATGGCATCGCTCCCTGCTTTCTTGTGACACTGCTGGTGCTGTTTAATCCTACTTGTAAATGTGGACAAGTTTCAAATCATTCCACCAGAGGTAAAAATCCCCAAAACACAACATAACAAATACAGAACACAAAACAAAATCATCAAAATGTCCTAGAATAAAAGTGAGGTTGGAAAAAGATGATGAAAAGACGAATATTGTAAATAAAATTAGCAATAAGTAGTTTCTCTTTTTCATATGGTTTTTCCTTCCAAGGGTTACGCGACAACTACTTAAAACAGCAACATACATTGCAGACACTGTTTAATAACGGAAGTAGTCTTACCAGCATCTACAGCTGTTGTGCAATTATAAATGCAGACAATCATTAATGAGAAACGTAATTTTCTACATACATTTCCATAGCTGACATAGCATCCTTCTTTGTTGAGCAGATACATATTGCTGTGGCAGAACAATTCAACTGAAACAAGGGAGTCAACAGTCTGCTGGTTCACAGAAAAATTTATTCAATTGGACAAACGGAAGAATATTTTCAGTCCTAAAGGACTATATATATAAAATGGAATTATTCTCATATGTGTAACTACTCAACTTAACAGGCTTTAAAACCAGCTGAAATCTGACAATGAGAGTATGTCTTCTTTCCAAAACTAAAGTCTTGTTTTGTTTTTATTTTTGCTTTTCCATTTTATCTCGGTCGTCTTTGTCATTAATTATTTACTTCAAAAAATGGCTTTTTTCCTGATGTACTTGGCAGTTTATGCTAGACACACACGTTAGGAAAAGACTCTCTAAACCTGAATTGTCACCTGTAGTTCAATGGTTTCATACTACAGTACACAAGGTGACAGAAGTCCAACTGCAAATGTGCACCATCCACTACAAAGAAACTGCAGTGTGCTCAGCTTGTCATTTGGTGTAGCTCAGATTCACAGAATGGTACTGGCGCTCTTTGCATGCATACTTAGAAAAGAAATTTCTTTGAACAAGTAAAACAGGACTTTTCCTGAAGTGTACGTCGTAAGTGAAATGGAAACTATGAATTCTATTATTTGGGGAATAATCAATATTTTGTATTGAATTTCCAGACATCCTGTCTTTGTGTGTTTGCACATGTCTGTATTTGCATCTTCTGCTAAATTCTTCGTTCTATTGCTAGTTTCTGAGTTTCTCACCCACAGATTTCCCAACAACTCTATTGTATGACTAATTACAACTGCTTCTAGCCTGAAGATCTACAGAAGTGCAAAAATATGTCCTTTAAAGTGTGTCCTCGAGGACAAGAGTTGACTGTTTAGCTGATTTAAGAGACCAGTGTCACTAAATAAAGTTTCTTTAAAGAAGGATGTGTCTCGTTTAAAAAGTATGAAATCATAAAATGAAAGGCAGTCCAAGGAAAGGAGATAGTTAGAGAAACGTCAGTAAGACTTAATCTCAAGGTCTTATGAAAAGGACTAGACTGCACGGAAAAAGACAGGTTATTCATGGCCATCAGAAGGCCATACTGTGTCTGTCTTAAAGAACAGGACAGCGCCAAGGGATTCAGAGACTGGAGTTTTAATCTTTACACTTCATGTCCCTCCTGATCAGACGATTACAGGGTTCCTATGGACTGTATTCAACAAATCTTGGCATTCATCTTTCAGGGTCCTGACCTACCCTATCTGCAATTAGTCTGATGAGATTTACACATTCTTTAGACAGGAACAGCAGATGCTCTGTGGAGTAGAAATCCAGTTTACGCATGAACACAGGCTACTGTAGTCCCAATAAGACAAGATAAAGAGGAAAAAAAGAAACAAAACAGAAGCAGAGAAAGAGTATTTGGAGTGTCTGTGCTATGATGTAGTGTTAAACAGGATAAACAAGAAATACTCTTCACTGGCATATAGTCCAAGCCTAGAGAGACAGAACTGGAAGGAGTATGACCGAAAGTCTTGTGCTTTCCTATGCTGCACAATTCAGGCGAAAGCTCTCTCATTTAGATAACTGAATGAGGATCACCTTTTTGGCAGGTATTATGCAAAGATACCAAAGTACTTGCTCCAAGAAGAGGAGAGGAGACTCGGGTCGTGAAAAGTTAAGAGTTTCCTATGCAGTAATACAGAGACTGCAACTAATACAGTGCTCCCAGAACACAAACAATGAAGAGGCTGTGGTATATTTTGTCCTAATAAAGTCTAGAATCATAAAACCATATAACAGGAAAGGACTGAGAGACTGAGTATAAAGCAGAACAAAGCACTATACAAGTAAGTTAAATACGAAAAGCCTCTACAGACAATTCACAAGAATGTGCATATATATACATGTATTAAAAAGATAATGCACTTATCTGTACAAAGACAGTTCTAGTGTAGTTTGGGTAACTGATTTGGGTAAATAACCCAATACCATGGTCTTCAGGAACCAAAGCTCCATGAGTTTTTCAAATGACAACTTTTTTCTATCTGCTCAAGATTTAGGAAGTAAAGGAATTTCACAGACATTAAATGCAATCTTTTTTCCTCAACTAAGAAATTATTATTACCATTATTAATATTAGAATTTCTGCTCTACATTTTTTAGAAACAACCTAAATTACATTTGTAATTAGAATATATTTTATATAGAAAAACAGTTACCCTGGTTTTGAAATAATAGCTCACTGATAAATACTAGTATATACAGCAGACTCTCACACAGAGATACATGCGAACAGGGATAAAACCGCACTCCCCTGTGGCTTTCAACGTACAGCTTTGCTAGGAGTTACATACAGACACAATGTATGGCCTGAAATAGTTGGACTGCATAACAGAAGTATCTGTGGAGAGAGGGAAAAAAGAAATGATCTTCTTCAGGCTACCGAATGGATTTTATATTAAAATGAAGCATCCCAAATTCAGCATAACATCATGAGATCATACATGAAAATAAAAATGGTATTATAATACTTTTGTCAGCATAATTCTCAGTTTTCATAAAATCTTGGATTGTTTCCTTGTTTCCATTTTACTGTAGACTGAGGAAAGATGTGCCTGTTATAAATAAGAAGATACAACTTGTTTCCTCTCCCACACTGTGACTATACTTGATTTTTACCAATCAGTGCAAACACATTATCAGTGTAAGCAGTTAAACTACTCCTTCAATATGTATCGTATTAATCAACACTGTCTGTCTTCTACCACCATGGCATTCACTTACTTACCATTCTACATTCCTCTGGAGTGCCACAAAGTCATCTCTAATCTTGATAAGGCTAAATAAGTTTTTTGCTCATCTTTAAATTTTGACACATATGATATCCTTCAGCCCATTTTCCAGCTCATTAATAAATATATTAAACAACGCTGTTTAATGACAGGTCAGTGGTAGACAGAAATGTTAACCTTTTGCCATGCTGAAAATTGACAATTGACTCCTATTCTACCTTCTGTCTCTTAACTTGTTTCTAACTTATGATGGAACTTTAACTTTCACCTCAAACTATTCAGTTTTCTCAATAATCACTTGTGAAGGACTGTGTCAAAGGCGTTTTGAATGTCCTTTTGAATTGTATCTCTTGGTTTTACTTTAAAAACAAATTTATTTTTGAGACATTTACAAATACTTCTTGTAGACTGAAAATACTGGAGTATTCTTAATAGATGCTACAGGGATCTGTGCGCTCTGCAATTTCAGTAAACTTTGAGGCCACAGAAGAGGAGCATGATTTGTCCCCCAGAAAGGTCAGACCACCAAAAACTTCCAGCTGAATCAGTAATGCAGAAAAATTAATCATAAGGCCGTATTTTATCCTGTTAGAATGAAACACTTCAATGCACATGCTGTATCACACAGACGATGAACGACTCGGAAGCAGTAGCAGCAGCAGTGGCATGGGAATTACTGCAACTGTACAAAGGCTCCCATGTTGCTGACCAGGACCATACTGTAGGCATCGCACAGACACAGAGTGAAAGGACTGTCTTCTGTAAGACAACAGATGACAGTGACAGACTGATAGGAAATACCTGTCATGATAGCAGGCAATATATGTGCCTAAGCTTTCTATACATAAACTGGAGAAGTCTGAATGACTGACTTGGAGGAGGATAATGAGGTACCTCACAATCATTACAGACAGCACAGGAGAAAGTACAATAGGGCTTATCTGAAAATCTAAAAGTAGGAAATTAATGGCTCATTTTTTTTCTACTTTATGAGGAATAATGGGTATCCTGAAGTCAGTCTGTGAAGGATTATAAAACTGAAAACAAACTGCCTGTATTTGATGCTTTGAAGGGGAACTGGGGAAAGACGCAGAGAAAGATGTTAGGAAAATAATCTGTGCAGAACAGTGGCAGCAATGAGACAAGATGACATTTGTCATGTGCTGAAAAGAGGCCAGTTGTAGTAACTGAAATGTGGAGAACCTGCATGAGTTTCAGCTCAGCGCACAGCTTAAAAAAGATGGATGTGAGGAATAGGAAAGATACCCAAATTCAAGATGTTGTTTAAGTTCCAAGCTTAAGACAACCAACATGCTGATACAGTTGACAGTGATGGAGAAAGGGGGTGAGAGAGGAAAGATTATTCCTGTTGGTCTTTAAGTTGATGTGTAAGCACCTACAGGCTGGTATCAGGAAGATGGGATGAGTTTTATCTGTTTGGGGTTTTTCTGTCGTCTGTTTGGGGTTTTTTTAATAGAGGAAATGGTATCCGGAGTACAAATCACAAAGATGATGATTAGGTTTCTCATTTAGATTAACTACAGTTAAAGATTTTCTGAAGAAGATGGCAAAGGACCAATTAGAAGTATAAAAAGAAAACCAGGAACGTGCAGGATGGAATTGGGAGAAGAAAAACTCCCTACGGTTATTGAGAACAGCATACCAACTGAACTCACAAACTGGGTAAGGGGATGAAGAAGTGAATGGCTGAGCAAAAGAAGTCAATGAAAGCAAGCAGCAGCTTCAAGTATGAACTTTTTATCAAATTTGTCAGCTTCTACCATGAAATCAATTTTATTTTTTCATCTCCCTTTTTGTGTCAACTCCCTTTTCATGGCAAAAGTAATTTAATTTTTTTGAAAATAAAAAAATTCCAACAGAAGGGTACAGTTGACAAAATCTGTTGCTATTAGTGGCATCGTCAGCTCAGCCCAAGAGGTGACTGATAAAAAGTGAGAGAACCTCCTGTCTAAATTCAAGAGTCTGTCCTTGGACACTTGCTATGAAAAGTCACCTTCAGTTATAATTTATATACAGATTATGCATGAAAGAAGATAGAGTTTTGTTCTTGCCAATCACTCAGTATGAAGTGTTAGTTTCTCTGCAGACAACAGAAGTAAGTTGCCAGTGATCCTTGAAACTGAAGTTCCCTTTTGCAATTACAGAAGAGAGCTCTTTTACCAACACTGTCTACAAGAAATACCATTTAAATGTCCCCAAAACAGTCACTGATGTATGGTATTTGGATTATGGAGCTGGCAAGGTATTTGATGCAACTTTACAACTCTCACTTTTGTGTAAACACGTATTTAAATACCCATCAAACAGATTATTAGCATTCTGCTTAGTGGTTGATAAATACAGAAACTGTTAAGATCCAGAAACTGTTAAGATCAGGAACTGAACTACCCTTCTTTTGAGAGTCTAGGGCAATGTGTATCTATTGTTTTGCTAATGACATCTGATGACATTTAAAGTATATACAACTCCTCTAGACATCACCTACTTTATTTGCTTGATATTTCCTAGCACTGCACCAAAGCTATTCTGATGCAGCTAAAATGAAATGTGGGAACATGATAAGCAGAAATTCTGTCATATTTTGTTAGATTTTTGGCACTGTATTTTTCATTTGTGACTGCCATATTGTGCTCGGAAATATTAAGAATTGGCTAATAATGGTGGAAATGGGTCCCAAGGAACAAAAAAGACCAGCTGATAACTCAAGGCTCTATCAAGCCCATGGTAAAGTTCATGAGAGTGTTAAGCATAAAGGAAAGAGTTAATGTAAGATGCGTCTGTATAGAAAAGCAGAGCCAATTTCAGAGTAAATTGTAAATAAAAACTCAAATGGCTCTAAAGCATTCCAAGAATGAGCAAAAGCCCAGTGACAGAAAAGAAGGATCAATACTAAACCCTTACTCCTTTGCTTTCTGTCTAAACTTAAAAAAATATATAATTTTTGGAAATTAAAATAGGTGCTGAAGATGTTAAAAAATATGTGATTTGTAAAATAACTATGAAAAATACTGAATTCGATATAGTTTAGTCGGTAGACTTTTTCTGATTAATACTGTTTTCATTTAATCTTACAACTTTAGCATTATGTTTGAACTTAAATGATAAGACCCTTGATTAGTACAAACGAGCATAATTTATCAAAAAGGAGTTTCAGACTTAGGTCATTCAAGGATGTTATTAGATATTATTTTACTGTAACAATCACCACTTATTTTGCAATTAAAACATTTTAATGTTTTAGCTGGCATTTTAAACCAGCTATTAGAAAATAACTTATATTTACAGCCTAGTATCACCTAAATATGCTGGTTTTCTTAATTCTATGGGCAACCCTTTCAAAACAACAAATGGAGATACAGCGATAAAACTCCCATCGAAGTCCACAAGAGGCTCGTGGCTCAACACATTCGCCTACATGTACTGTATTAGCTATTAGCCTGTTCAACAATATGCTTTTAAGTTGACATAAAACCGAGCATTAGCTGAGCAAAGGGTACACATTACTATGTTTAGTCCGCTTAAACTACATATAAGCAACTGATTTATCTTATATTGAAACAAAGCAAAACAAACTGTTGAGTTTCATCCAGAAAAGCTATACAAATTAACAGCAGATGAAACGTAATGTTCATGAAAACTGTCATGTCAAAAATTACTTCTTCATTTTCTTAGAAATACAAAAACTCCTTACGAATATTTAAAAACTTTGGAACAGCCAAGTTCCATTTGCTCTTTTCACTATATATTGGACAGTATTTGTGTATTATTAGCTTGTATGCCGTGACTGACAACACTAAGGCGCGTGGCTCACTTGCTGAGTTTGTACCCCACAAGGATATAGTCAGGCATTAGTGCAAGTGGCCACTCCACCGACGGCCAGGAGAAGCCGGGGTAAACAGACGCTTCAGTCCCCATGTGTGCTTGCACCGGTGGTGGCCTGCCTAGCTCCAGCATGTCCTCCACCTGGGAACACCTAGTGCTGCTCTAGCATGAGCCGAAAACTTAAGGAACTGCTAATACACTGCTAAAACGGCCCATGATATAGCTATACAGGGTATAGAATAAGCTTGCGTGCGCATATGTCTATGTGTATATATGTTATTCTGTAGTTTTAGTTTAAAATTAAGTGCCTTATTATATGCTGCAAAATCAAAGATTGTTCATTAGAGGCTTACAAGTGTGGCTATGGATTCCTGTCTATAGTTGATATTGTTAGGTGAAGAAAAAAGTTTAATTTATATGAGAATAGGCAGCAGGTAGTCTACAGATATCTGCCAGGTAGTCTGTAGGTATCTCCTATATCAATAACATACAAATGCTCCTCCTTAATCAACTTCTATTCGTTCACTGGTTTCCAAAGAGATTAAAAAGGAAGAAAAAACCCCAAACCAACTAACGGACCAGATATTCAGCCATACATCACAATTTGGAAGGAAGAAAAAAATTTAATAAATAAGTAGTAAACCTCTCCATGATTTAGCACAAGATATTTTTAGCTAAGGTTCTAATAATCAAAGTGATGTAGCTGTATATGAAAGACCAAAACAGCAAAGATTTTTTCCTATTGCATACAGACATAATCTTCAGATGTTATAAACCGATGAAACTCACTGCTTGCTGGATATAAATTATGTTGCTGACAATAAAGTGCATTTTGAGAGAAAAGAAATCACTTTGCCATCAAGTGACAATCAATTTTATTTGCAGCGGGAAGGAGAATGCCTCTGGAAAAGCACTCCATTGAATATTTCATTGTTGCATTCTGTGCTGGAGCTGGCTGTTCAGGACAACTATTTTCAAATACTGTACTGATACAAAATACAATACTGAAAAAAATCTTATGCACAGTGTGATATTCTATCTTCATTTTCATAACTGGGATATACCATGAGCTAACACAGAGGTGACATCTGAAATAATGGACTAGGTCTTCCTTGTGTTTAAAAAGGCAGAACTATAGAAAATCTGTGCTGATTTTGTCCTGTAAAAGGATAAGAACACACATATTACCTATGTCATACTGCAACTCACTTCAGTTGCAAACTTCAAAGAAGCCACTCTCCTCTCTGCAAGACTCAAAAAGCAGTGCTGTTTTGTAGGGGAAAAAAGGCACAAGCGACTGTGTATGAAGAATGTATTCTAGAACCTCAGAAACCTCCATTACTTTGTGATTTTGAAAAACTTCCCTTTAAATATACGAAATGGCATTTCATGAATTACAGCTTATTTGTGCTTTGTAACATACACATAGAAGGAAGTTAGTGTACATTTTTAATACATTTTCTGCACTGCACAATGAGAATTTTCCTTCTGTAATGGAATTCCCCTTTCAAATAAAATTATCAAAACAAAACTGTACTTAAGAAGGTATGTCTCCAAAACTCTTAATGAAGCTGCTTGTAACATACACTAAAAATATTCACGCAACAAACATCTCTAGGCAAACCTTTTACCAGACAATAAACAAAAAAACCCCAGAACAAAACTTCCATATTTTAAATGCTATCTTTAACCTCAGAGACATTCTTCACATGAACATCCACATTTTCTATTAAATTGCTACTTTTAGACAGTACTCTGTGTAGTATGATCCTCTTAATCCACAATTCAGGACTGATAATCATTCTTTCCTTTGTACATTTCTAGGGATCTGCTGAAATGCTTGGCTGCCTAAACTACAGTAATTTCCTTTATGCAATTGTAAATTAAATTTTGTATAAGTGGAGAGTGATTTTTAAAAAAACATTTTTCCTTTTAAGAAATTTAATACAGCAAAGAAAATTCAAGAGGAAGAGACATCCACAGCTCTGTAGGAACACAAGGAGGCAGAACAAAACACACAGAAGAAATGATAATTTTAGAGTTACATCATACGTACTTTGCTCGCCCAAGCTGACATATAGTATAGTATATTTTATGTAAACATAGAGCTCGTGTTATTTTTATCTTGCAATACTTCCTTCTCATCTCTTTAATACACCAATGAAGAATACTGAATCATAAATGTTTTTTTCTCCCTGCTTATCGGCCATTTTCCCTGGAAAAACCCAAGCTGTTTACTTTATATTCTGTCAGTTCAAACTGTGCCAAAGTGACTAGGTCCAGTAAAATAAATAATGCATTCCCTGGAATAGCACATGACCAAACCCCAAATTTTAATAACAACAGCTATAGGAATTTTTTTTTTTGAAAAAAAAAAGTAAAAAAAAAGTGTGGCCCTACTATTGTGTTCATTAGGGAGCACTGAAAAGATAAAAAGGATTGCAAGGCTAGGTAATAACTTACAGAATGTAGCGACTAATTTTAATTAATAGCAATATTAGACAATGAATTTATATGAAATTACATTACTTAGAGAACAATTGCTCAAAGAAGTACCTTTTTTTTCACTTAAGGGTGATGATTAACCCATAAAAGCCCTAACTCTACCAAATATTTTCACAGATAGGGAACAGCAAACAGTGGTAGCAGTCCATCAAAGATGCTACAATAAATGATTTGGATTCTCTGAAAAGCTGTCAAGCAAAAAGTTCTGCTTAAGATTTTTTTTTTTTTTTTACACAGATCCAGGCTTTGGAAATGACTATGTAAAATTACATCCTTATTAGTTTGATCTGTGCTCTACATATTTGTATGGATGTTTATAAGAAGGTCCAGCCACTAGATTTGCTGAGACTCAGCAGTACTAAACCAAACCCAAACCCAAGTCATTGCCTATTCACCATGTAGACCTTGTCTTTATTATCTGGTTATTCTTGACAGAGCTGGGTGAGATCTTTTCAAGAGATGATGATACCACTGAGGGCTGTGATTTGAGCTGCAGTTTTTCTCCAGCACAAATGAAACCTGTTTCACATCACATCACCCATAGAAAGTGGCTGAAGTCAGGCCATACACTGGCATAGATCACATGTTTTCACATAGTTTTCTTCAAACACATATGGAGGACTGAAAACTCATTCTGCTTTTATTTCTACAAATTTTTTTCCTCTTGTGTAATCTGAAGTCTCCCTTACAGGTCCTAACTTAAAAACAAAGCTGCTTAATTTCTTTTCAAATGCACCTTTATAGTTAAAGAGGGTATCATATGAAAACCCCATTTCTATTTAGACAAGGAAAAAATTATAAATGGACCTATTCTGTAATTCCACATTTTTTTAGCAGCTACATATAATACATGAGTACTAGTTAGGTGAGTGAATACTGAGGTCAGTTATTTTCACATGGAAATTTCATCCAACTGTCAAATCGACTGACTTCAGAGTTCCACCCTGCCATTCAATCCAGTGGATTCCTTTCAAAGTACTATAGATCCTGAAGGATCAGCAGTTTGAAAAAAATAATATGGGAAAGGCACAATGTTTGAAGAGCCTCTTTTCTACTTCAATGTAAAAAAAAAATAAAATTAAAAAGGTCAGCCATTATTTTCATTTGAACAGCAGTGCTAAATGTCAAAGTGGTTGGTTTTAAGTAAGCTTGTAAAGTGACTGTTTAAAACACCCATGTGCCAATGTAAGCACCTGAGCAAAGTCATCTGAAAGAACAGACAAGAAAGTACTTGATTTAGTACGAAGATTTCTGTAAACAAATTTAAAAAACCCTCCTTCAGGGATTCAATTATGAAACCACAGATCTAATAATTAACTATTCTTCACTCAAAGTTGATTTGGCACTGATATACTCTTGTACAAAGCAGTATTGTACTCAAGTATTGTGCAAAAAGTAATTAAGTTGCACTCAAATCACCTTCATGCACGAAGGGTTGGCATTTCCATTTTACAGGTGGGAAAACTGAGCCACAGAGATTATAGATGGCTTGCTGAAAATTATTTGCTACATTAGCAGCATTGGACAGCAAAATTCAGAAGATAAATCCACTTGGAGAGTACCTCACTCTGCGAGTGCTGAGCCATTCAGTTCTGGACAAGCAAAGTGAAAAAGAAGATGATCTTTATTTGACAAAACATTCCAGGACATACTTAAGTCCCTTTTTACATCAGTAATGGGAATATTCATACATTCAAAATCAAATCTACTTCAAGAGCTTGTTAAATCCATGCTACATGGATGCCGTGAGAGAGTCGGGTTCTGGATATCCAGCACACCATGCTGCCGTTCCAATACAAAATCGAAACATAAAACTCATATAGAGAGATTTAAATCATACTATTACAGACTGGAACTGACAGGTTCAACCACCAATTTTGCACATTATTGACAAAAAATACTGTTTCCTTTTTTTTTTTTTTCTTTTAAATACATTGTGTGCTATACATTCAAAAAATACTGTTCTATGGTTAGATACAAATTACAGTGCCTAGCTTGCAAACAATAAGCATCTCAACTTCACTGAAACCTAAAGGAGCTGAAGGCGCTTCTCTCCATGTTAGATCATGCCCTTTAGAAGTATATGAAGTAGCATTCTCCCACTTTCTCCATGTATGTTGGAAAAGAAAATTCTGAAAGCAAAGCAACACATAAGAAATTCTGGGCACATTTACAAAGGGCAGGTATCTGTAATCTGGTCCTATTTGTGCATAGTTCTTTCCACGGATGTAATATAACTGTACTGGTCTCTACAGTACACGTAGCCAAAATAAAATGGTTATATCCAGATTGGTATGATATCCGCAAGGTAAGGATGAGGACCACAGACTGCTTATCTGAGATTAAGTGCCTCATGGGTTCTTGTCCTTTCCAAGGTTTGGGTGCAAAAATAAGAGAGAGGGTGGTAATATGATAAAAATATCTTGTGACTCCAATGTATTGAAATAAAAATAATCTCCTCTAACTGAAATTTCATATTGGAAATGAGCAAACAGATTTCCATCTAAATTATTTTGTCAACAGCATGGTGGTATCCTTGCTAACCTTATTTGGCACCAGTGAATAATTAGATACACAGGGGTGTGACTCCAATTGAAGGTGTTGGCATTGTAGCACTCTGTGAAAATATTAACTATGAGGTTAACTCCAATTTTCTCTTCTTTAATTAAATGCACATGGTACTAATGAGGTAACCTACTGTTCCTTGATAGCACTAATTAGCTAAGAGGAGAGTACACTCTCACACTTCAATTTAAACCTAAAAATAAGGTTGAAATATGCTAATTGCAGGCAATTTAAAACAGTACAAGTTGTAGAACTAGTCATAATAAGGGAAACTGACTGCTTTACAGCTCTGCAGCTGTAACTTTGGTTAAAATCAAAACACGCCACACAATTTTAGAATGATTTGGCAAAGTATTCAGCAGTCTCTTCAAAAATTGTTATTTAATTCACAGTATACAACATAAATGAAAAAAAGAAGGAAAAAAATCATCTTAGCTGCTCATCTAGGAAAAGACAAATAATGCCTGATAAATAAGAACAAAATCTGATCAAGTCTATGCAGAAAAATATCCTTTGTTTAGACTTGTTTGAAGCTCTAAATTTTCCTAAACACGTAAGGGTCTCATTTGTAGAGGTGTTGAGCAGCTGCAGCTTACACTGATACCAATCGAGTCCTGTGTGCTCAACTCTTCTGAAAGTCTGGCCCTAAAATTAGACTTTTGAATGAAAAAAAAAAAAGAATAAAGAAATATGCTTTCTTTAGAGAAAGAACCTTTTAAAGAACTAATCTGTGATACTACGTACAACTTTGAAGTTCCTGAAATAGCAACATTTTGTACTGTAACATCAAGTATATTCTTTACAGGGTACCACAATAGATAGTTCAGCTTAGCCAGTGAATCGTAGACAAAGTTGCATAGCACATGGATTTGTAATAACAATTTCAAATTTCTTGATTTAGAGCTCCTACTGCTGAGCAGAGAAGAGAAGATGGACAAGTCTTCTGCTATACAAGCTAGTTTGCTGACTAATGCCTGGAGCGACAGTGGCCTGAGCTTTGGCAGAGCTAACTTGCTTTTTTAAAATTTGTTTTTCTCCTTTACTGAAAAAGAGAAAGCAATGCAAATACCTCTATCACAAGAAGATAAAAGGATGACAAGATAGTGATCCCTCAATAAGATAGAGTGGAGATCTTGACTGAATATAGGCACAGGAAAAGCCTTGAATTGAATGAAAATAGCTCTCCCACATAACCAAAGTCATTAATCTTATTTTCTGAATTACTGAAGAAAATAAACACTAAGGAAAATGATAACACCGATGTTGTCATCCCAGAAGAAATAAAATCTGTTCACATGTATCTACAGATATGAATGCATGCTGCACATCTTACAATCAGCAGACTTCCATGAGGCATAACGAATGATCAATAAAAAGTGTATAATAAGTTGTCTGACTTTGCACTACATCTTTTGTTTTAATTTTCATCAACTATATATGCCTACAGTTCATTTTTCAGGCGTTCAAAATTTAATTCCCCTTTAGGAACGTTAAATCAACGCTATGTCGTGGGGTCTAGTTCCCCAATTCAAGACAATAAAGCTATACTGCAGAAGGGTCCATAAAATGTCCATTTCACATTTCCTAAGACACTATTACAACTTGTAGACTCTCATCAAGGACCACAGCTATGATATGCTAGAAGAGTGCAAGACTAATCGAAGGAGTTACTAATCTCTCTTTTGCTAGGCTATTCTCAGCAATATCAGAGAATCTGTTTAGCAGTACTTTTGGGTTACGTGAGTGGATGGCCTATTTTCAACTGCAGAGGAGAACACAAGACTCCAAAGCACCCTTGCCAGTCTAAGCTGGGCATCAGATTCTTCCTGACTCCAACTCAGTGACTGATTTAATTCATGTGTGAGCAAGACTAATCAAATGTTAATAGAGAAGCTGATTAAATTACCAGTATCTGTGTACCTCAATTTATGCCCTGTCTCTAGCTAATCTCAATCTCAAAAGACAAAACCTCCTCCACTTCCCAAAGTTTCTATCCAAGACAAAACATATCTCATGGCCTGTGCATGTAAACAGCAACTGACCTGACTTAGGGGACTACTGTGGTATAAATGAGATGCAAACATGCTCAGATCCAGTCCTATTTACTTACATGATTTGCTGCGTGGCCCAGGAAATTGCTGGTACTCCACATACAAATGCTGCGTTAAATGTATATATATTAAAGATAATAAACACTACAGAAGTAGGTTTTGGGGGTTTTTGTTTGGGTTTTTTTTAAAATATTTATTTAAAGTTAAAAAAATCCTTTTATCTGAAACCAATATATTTAACATCTAGCTGGCCTTATAGAGAGGAACAGGGACACGAATATGCAAGAATTTTGCCCGTCCTATTTTAATAACTGAATGAACTCCTCCAGTAACAGCAGAAGTGAGGTTGGTTACTCAGGCTTGCTCTCAGAAGGTTAGGCAAAAAAACTAGTGTGCAAAGGCATGTGTGTGGCTGTAATCCATCCACCTCTGGAACATCTTGTGGAAGAAGACCAAGGCACCAGAGGAGAAATATTCTCTCATTCCATGAAAAACTCAAAAAGGCTTATTAAAAACTCATCTGTTCAAATTCTGTAATTATTTTCCGAAGCTTGTGGTCAGAACAGCCACACACTTAAAAAAATAACATGAAAGTAACTACCTAGTCCAAAATAATCACAAAAAATTTAGAAATAACTGCAAGTAAGTATCAATGACACAGTACAAAAGTGTTAAAAAGGGGTCAGTGATATGCATGTCTGGAAGGCATTTTTTTTGTCTTTTTATTTGCTCTTATTTGCTCATTTTTCAGGTGCTTTCTTCTTTTTCCCCTAACCTCAAAAGTCTTCCCATAGAAGTCTGTGTGAAATTTAATAGAGCCAAGATAGCTCGGGTCAGATTTCTAGCTGTTTTAAAGCAGTGTTGGTACAGGTGACGGAATCACACAGTTCTCCAATACACACACCTTCTTTGTGCAACAACGTCCATGTTGCATTGAATTTATTTCTGACATGGAAAGCATAACAATGGTGAGTTCTAAATGATACTGGAAGGTACCTATATTGTATAGCTTTGACTGACATTTCTGCATGCAAACAACTCCAATGGCAACTAGTCAAGTGGAAGTAAAAACTTTTCCAAATGCAAAGATAATTAACCCGACAGTAACTTCCTACTGAAATGATGCATATAATTCAAACTGATTACAAAAAGAGATTGCTGTTTTATCTGGTTGATGGTTGTAGTGTGAAGTGATAAGAGTCAGGCTAGTCCTAAAGAAAAGCTTTATCATCTTCAGCTTACATCATGAAGTTCCTGCCAGTCTTTTCTTTCTTAAAGAAAGGAACTGAGGGAACTGGGGTTGTTTAGCCTGGAAAAGAGGAGGCTGAGGGGAGACCTTATCGCTCTCTACAACTACCTGAAAGGAGGTTGTAGTGAGGTGGGTGTTGGTCTCTTCTCCCAAGTAGCTAGCGATAGGACAAGAGGAAATGGGCTTAAGCTGCGCCAGGGGAGGTTTAGACTGGAAATTAGGAAAAATTTCTTTACGGAAAGGGTGGTCAGGCATTGGAACAGGCTGCCCAGAGAGGTGGTGGAGTCCCCATCCCTGGAGGCGTTTAAAAAACGGGTAGATGTGGCACTTCGGGATATGGTTTAGTCTGGTCTACCCTTGATTAGTCTAGAGTGGGCTTGGTAGTGTAGGTTAATGGTTGGACTGGATGATCTTAAAGGTCTTTTCCAACCTAGATGATTCTATGATTCTATGATTCTATGATTCTAAATAGTTTTCATTCCATTAAGATTGTACTAACAACTGAATGAAAGATTTTATAGGTAGCTAACAGGCTGTAAAGCAAACACCAGTAAGATAAGCACCATGGAAATCAATACAATCTTAAATAATTCGCTGAAGGATAAAGGTACACCTTAAAAATAAAGTTGGTCCCCTTCTGTTCCTTCCTGAAGGGTGATTTAGAGAAAAATAACTCTAATGAGTTAATAGCTGTCTTTAAGCCTCTTGCTCACATCTTTTAGGTTGCTCTCATGGAGTTACCTGTTGAGTTCTGAGGATAAAGAACAGGAAGAAATTTGATGCCGTTGGGTGCTACACTGAACCCAATAACTACAGTTGTTACTTTTTTCCTGGAATGTACCCAAAAGCAAAACAGGATTTTCTTTTTGTTCTTGAAAATAAATAGTCCAGCCCGCCTGTGCCATGGCCACAGAAAGCAGAAAAGCAAAAAGACCTTGTTCTAATCTTGCTTGCCCTATAGCCAGCTGCTGGCAGCCGGCGCCCTCAGCTTCTGCTTCCTGAGGAGCAGGGCTTTTCTCAACTGTTTGGCCCAGATTCCCAGTGCAAAGCATCCCACAGTGCAGAAAGCTCAGTTTCAAATATTCAACCTATCTCATTGACAGACTATATAAAATTGGCCTGTATATGCATACATATATCTGTATGAAAAAAAAGTACCTAGTATTTTCTTTTAACAGATTTTAAATTATTGTTAATCAAGGTCATGTGCGAAAGATGTAAGAAAAGACACTAAAACATAGAATCACAGTGCTCTGTGATTTTTTATACTGGCCAACTTTTGTTAACGAGGTGCATATTAATAAATAATTCTTAGAATTGAAGAAAATAAAAAGGTCCCATCACTTTTTATTTTTGGACATCCTTTGATACCAAATCTCTCTGATCTAAAAAAATCACAAAGCTCAGCCAATCATTAATGTATCTGTGCATACTAGCAACATGAGGCAAATAACGTTTAAAAATATATATTTGACTTGGATACCCAGTTTATGATTGTTTAAATAGAGTATGTCTTAGAAAGTAAAAAATCAGTTTTAAACAAACACATTTTCCCTCCAATGTGTACTTCTTCAAGATTTAAAGCAAACGAGGCATAAAGTCTATGAAGGTTTGTAAATATACAATAAATGGTTGAAGGAGATCAAAAGTTGTCCTACTAAAGGGTTACACAAACTCAAAAAGAAAAATGAAAGAAATATAAGTTCATTAGTCCAACGAGCTAGATTTCAAAACTGCATCACAGCCATACTTTTCTAAAGAAGACAAAGCAGATTATAATGTTTATACCATATATATAAAATAAATTGCTACACAAGAAAATGTCACATTTTAGAAATGTTTCACCATATGCTAGAAATTTCTCATTTATAAGCTCATTATCCAATAGTAGCTCTCAAGAATAAAGCTAATTTACATGTAAAATAAGAGTATGGTCTACTCTTTAAAGGCACAATGATAAACACACCAATTTGACAATTATATTAATATGAGTATTTGCATAATCTGCCTTCTACACCTGTTCTTAATTTGAAGCAGCTGCAGAAAAAATCGCACAACATAATCTGAATATGCCACCGAGTCACGTAAACACACTAACCCTTCTCATCAAGTTTTTGTTTCACTCTGTTTGCATGTTTGTTTTGAATTTACATGAACTCATAAAAAAAAGCATTTGGGTTGGACAACTTATATTCATCAGAGATAACATATAGAGACTGTTTTGTTTGTTATTTTTTTACTCTTTCATGTAACAATGAGCATTTCATTTTCATGACTAGATAAACAATGAATAGAAACCCGACATTTTACAGCATATTGTAGTAGATACACCTCCTGTGAAGTATGTTAAAAACATGTGCAGTCAATGCACAGAACAATAAAAGTCTGCCAAGGAAATTCTTATGCTCTTAGCAAAATAAGACTGAATGGTCACCACTTAACATTCTTTCAAATTCAGTGCTTTCCACTTTTCAGAAAACTCCGTGTTTTGTACCAAAAGCATTAAAAGGAACAACAAAACAACAGTTGACTGATAATTCAAAATGACAGGTCACACTAATGAAACATTCTTCCTACATGTATGCTGTTCCTTTTTTGATATAAAATAAGAAATAATTGAGTAATTTAATACACTGACTCTCTTCCTATGCATTCTGACTGTCATGAGGCCCCACTCTGTAACGTTAACCTCATTCAAACTGAGAAAAGGAGGAGGGAAAGGCAGCACATGTAGGAAATAACTGAATACATCACACATGCCTGATACAGAGATGATCATGAAGGGTAACGCCAAGTGCAAAATGCTAAATACTAATGCTAATGCTAACTTCTTATTCAGTGAATAATCAGAAGCACAAACATAGAAACCAAGGCTCTTCTTCCCATAGCCTCCACAAGAAAAATAACAATGCATTACAGAGCCTGTGTGCTATGTAGGGTGTTGTCTACAACCTCTAAACTGATGGTTTTACTAAAAGCAGAGGATGCTCTTCTGTGCTTCAGAACAAAGACTTAGGAATGGATATCACTTTGGCCTGGGACCCATGATCAAATACTGTGTTACACCTAAAATGCTTATCATCAAAATAAAGTCCAGTTATAAATTGGAGGGCCAGGTCTGAACAATCCCACAGCTATCCTGACACTGAATCACTGCCCAGCCGCAGCAGCTTTGTACCATGGAACACCAGATCCTCTGGTAGCTACCAAAAAGTGTATAAAAGTTTTCATATAAAAGAGAAAATAGAGATAATATTGTACTTTCTGATGATTCTTTCAGTGTAGCGAAGAGCATGGTATCAGCCTGAACCTGTCACATCAACCAGAGTTGACACTGCTTTTCCAGTTCTTGCCTAACAGCACAAACAAGTGGGGATCTTAGCTGTCAGCAGAATTGGGAACTGCAGCAGAGGAAAATGACAACCAGCCTGGACATGATGTAGGACCACTGTAAGCTGTCATCAGAAATGAAAATGGGCAAAAAATGGGCAAAGAATAAGGCCAAAGGTTTTGGAGAATTTTCTATATTAAAAATGTGTATATTTAACTTAATTGTAATTTATCTTTTTCCTCTGCTACCAAAAAAAAAAAAAAATTTGTAAAAGAGAGACATTCTACAATGTGAAGCAGAGGCCACACTGCATAACTCCTGGGAATTATTTATTTTGATACAGTTTCTGGCACTTTATAGCAGGTGACTTGAAAGGATTCTGGACTGGGAAATTTCTTCCTATTCCTTTCTTCCACCAAATATTTAGCCTCTCCAGGCTAAAAATAAATAAAACAAATTCTGTATTTTAACATTATTTTATAGGTTGATTGGATGAAATACTGTATCAGCCTTTGCTGAGCACGGTATAAAGCACACTAAGAAACATCCCCAAATTTGAGTCAAATGACTCACAAACGCTCTGTGCTGATGTAGGAGAAGAAAGTGCAAGCATCCACTGTTTGCTGTAGTCCCGTCCAACCAGACAGACATTTCAACTAATATTTACACCTCTAGACACCGTGTAACACAATTAAACATACACTTAGAGAAAAAATAAGAAAGAACAAAGTTAAACAGCTCATGCACATTAAATCAAGGTTTGTACATACATTAATACCTGGTTTTGGAACAAAAACATCTGATGTTAAACATTAATAGAAACCAAGATTCTGGTAAAGAACAAATAAAAAATGAGAGACAAAGATCTCATCAAATATGTTTAAAATAATTCTACCAATATAGTAACATGCAGAAGCTGGATAACATGCCCAACATATTGAGGATCTTTTAATGTTGGGTTAAAAACCATGATACATACATCAAATAACACAACATGACACACGCATCCATTTGTTCACACATCCTCATTCCAAATGCAAAGTTGTACTGTCATTTTGAAACTCAGAAAATTCTTGAAAGCAGTCGCCATGGAGTTTGTGTACGCACACTTTGCACTGGAGTTATAAAAGCAGCCGCTCCTCCTGATGAGGTCTTCAGTTCCCTTCGTATTTTTTCACAATGATAAACACTCTTATCAAAGGAAGAGGGGGGCAGATGACTATGCTAGGGAGAGTTGATCAGTGGAAAAATTATCACAATTTTTTATCCAAAACTAGCCTCAATGTAAGAGATGCCAGTGTTATTCCAATCTACAAAAAGGGCATGAGGGAAAACCCAGGTAACTACAGATGTATATCATAAATTGCCCCCAAGGAGTAAGATCATACCCTAAGCTTTCATACATGTCTTGTGCTTAAGGTGAGCTATTTTATCACAGCCTTATCAAATAGTTTTTCTCTCTTGGATCTCTCAGAGAGCAGAAACATAGATAGTGGTCTCAGGAAAAAGGAAACGCAAAATATTTTTTAATTCCCACCACTGCCTAGTACAACTTCTTTGTTCAGAGGGGATACAATTGTTCTCAGTGAGATCAAATGTATGGAAGATTTCCTTCTACACTGAATAATCAGTTTTTAAACATATACCTGGTATTTTAATTAGCAACACAGTACACCCAGAAACAGAGTATCTTAACTACAACAAAAAAGCCTCAACTCCATATTGAAATAAATATTCAAGATTTTAAAGTGCCTTTTGGCTTCATTTCTTACCTCTTTCTCCTGTCCTGGCATGACATGAGCCAGCAGTTTGCCCAGGTGGCCAAGAGGGCCAACAGCATCCTGGCTTGTGGCAGGAATAGTGTGGCCAGCAGGAGCAGGGAGGTGATTGTGCCCCTGTACTCGACATTGGTGAGGCCGCACCTGGAATACTGTGTCCAGTTTTGGGCCCCTCAATACAAGAAAGACATTGAGGTGCTGGAGCGTGTTCAGAGAAGGGCAGCGAAGCTGGTGAAGGGTCTGGAGCACAGGCCTTATGAGGAGCGGCTGTGGGAACTGGGGTTGTTTAGCCTGGAGAAGAGGAGGCTGAGGGGAGACCTTATCGCGCTCTACAACTCTCTGAAAGGAGGTTGTAGTGAGGTGGGTGTTGGTCTCTTCTCCCAAGTAGTTAGCGATAGGATGAGAGGAAATGGGCTCAAGCTGTGCCAGGGGAGGTTTAGGTTGGAAATTAGGAAAAATTTCTTCACGGAAAGGGTAGTCAAGCATTGGAACAGGCTGCCCAGAGAGGTGGTGGAGTCCCCATCCCTGGAAGTGTTCAAAAAACGGGTAGACGTGGCACTTTGGGACATGGTTTAGTCTAGTCTACCCTTGATTGGTTTAGTGTGGACTTGGTAGTGTAGGTTAATGGTTGGACTGGATGATCTTAAAGGTCTTTTCCAACCTAAACGATTCTATGATTCTATGACATCCAGACAGAACCGAAGGTGGTTACTTTTTAGGCAATGCACCCCAGCAGTGAGGCAGCACCCCCTAAAACAGTTGTTTCATTGACTTACAACTGAAGTTCTGAGGTATAATTCAAGCCAGAAATATTATACTATGACTATCCAATGCTATCGCTTATGGAATTAAACACAGCCCCTTAGGTTGGCTGAGTCAATGTAGCATCTCTCATGTAGCCAGTATACCAGTAACCCTTGCTCTTACTGACTTTCTTGGGCTGCAGGAGCTTGCACTGCTAATTGTGTAGTGTCAGATTGTTCTTTTTTACCTCATCATAAGGAAGCCTGAATATTTCTATTCCATTCCTGTAACTCCTAAATTAATCATTTATTGTCATTTCATGAAAATTTACTTTAAAGAAAAATAGCCTTTATGTTAGGGAAAACGACATTTTGCATAGAATGACAAGTGTAAATCCCTGGATTGAGTATAAAAACTAACTACAGAACTACAAATGCACAAATGTCTCAGTGACTACCTATCTCCCTTTCTGGTAGATAACCATGATCAACAAACACATTGCAACCCATACACCTTGTAGAGTTATTAACTGTATTGGTTAGAAAGAACCTCAAGTCTTCCTAAACATAAACTAATTATGACTACTGTTTCTACTGCAACTCACTGATTTTAAGAAACGCAATATTTATGCTGATTTGTTTTTGTAAACCTTTTAAAATTAAATAAATATTCTCTCAAGCTGTGTCTGTGTTCTGCCACTATGTTATTCCTTGTCATGTTCTTTTAGCTCAGATTTACTTAACTTTCTACAACATTGAAATTTATCTTATTTCAGAATAGGACAGTCAATAATTTAAACTTTTATTTTGCCTATTTGCATAGTAGCATTTTATGTGAGATTATATGTGGGCTATATCCCACGTTACACTTAAAATTAGCCTTTATACCTAACCTTAACACTGTATTTCACAGTTGTTTTCACCAACTTAATGGCAGATGATACACTGATATATCAAAAGAATGGAACTAACTTTAAAAATTGTGCTGAGATTTTTTTAAATGCTCCCCTCGCTTCTGCAGAAGGCAGCCACACTTTCTCCTTTTTATTGACTGGGAATTGAAGACACAAAATTTGGACGATCCTTTTCCCACACAATGGGAGAGACATTGCAGTCCTGTATATGTAACCAGGAATCTAAAGACCTGGGCTTCATTGCCTGCATGGTCGAAGTAATAACAATAGCTGCAAACTCATGGAAGAACCGGATAGCTGCTCCCAATGCAACTCAGGTATATCCTTTCCCTTTCGGAAGGCCCCTTTCGGATCACTTTCGGATCACATTCAGATCACAACATGTCGAGCATCTGATTGACTCTGTCATGTTAGCAAGTGGCTAGGTAGCTTGGAATTGCTTGAGGACACAACTCCTTTGCATGAGCTTAATCAGATCAATCCAATCTTTTCACAACAATGCAGAGTAATTATGGCTAGCAAAATGCATACTATGTCATTCTGATGTCAGTGTTGTGTCACAAAGAGAAGTGTTCCTTAAGAGGTTGGACTGGGAAAGGTTAGGTATTTTTAGAGGTTTTCTTCTTCAAAGTGTGACTAAAAACAGCTGTCAGAAGTCCAATGGACTACGGTTTGTAAACTTTGAAGTTTGCTGGTGGAACTAGACTTTTCTTAAGAGGAAAGTCAAGTTCACTTGGATGGCCAAAAGCGAGTCTTCAGAAGGAAAGTATGTTGGTTTCTAGACGTTGCTTGAAAAGACAGAAGAACGGCACACAATTAGACCAAATGACCATTTAGCCTGCGGGGCTGCCTCTAACAGTGGTCAACACTCGGTGCGCAGAGAAGAATAAACAAGCACGGTGCCATACGGACATAGTGACGCTTTTCCAGGCCACTCCCCACACCACAGCATTTTGGGTTTTAGAGACTACAAAAATGAGGAATTTGCATTTTGTATGGATGGATTTTTCTTCCATTAATTTGTTCACTTGATTTTTGAGCCAATTCAAATGTTTAGCACCCACAGCATCTTGCAGCACAGATCGGTTCCAAAGCTTGGCTGTATATTGCTTGAAGACCTACATCATCCTTTTAGCTTAATTTCATGTCTTTTACTCCTCGAACTGCAAGGCAACAATTAGATCCTGTGAACCCTCAGCACTTGCAACTGTAGCTAAAAGGCAACCCTGCAGCCATAAAACACAAAAGATGGACTAGAAGAGCTGGAGGGATGATAAAAGAGCAGAGATATCTTGGGATCTGTACGGATCATATCTCCTTCTCCTTTACCCAATATTATTCAAAACTTGAGCCAATGGATTTTGGTATTCCTTGGAAAGTGTAAATAATGTATACCTATACCTTGTGCTCACACAGCTGGGCATGAAATACACTCAAAGATGTATGAGTATAAACTTGCTGCCTGCTGGTCAGTCCCACTTCAATGAGTATGTCAATGATGCATGTCTCCCTGTGTCTCTGCAGTTCTTTTTCCTTTCTCGCACTCTGTTAGTGTTGCCAGAATGCACTGTATGCTTTCTGGAAATCCGATTCACATTAAAATTTTGTACAGTTACTAACACAAGAAGACCCAAATCTCTAACACAAAGCCTTCATAACTACAACAGTAAGACTAATAAAATATTAGAAGTATGAAAAATAAAAGTTTCATCCTAACAATGAGATCAATACTGAGGATGTAAACTAGTGAATTTTAAGTTTAAAAATAACTTTTTTTTGATCATGGACTGCTAGTCAAGCCAAGTGTCTAGACCAGTATTTGTCAAAAACAACAGTTCCTCATTGTTTTTTCTGTAAGAGAGAAAGCGCACTAATTATGATTCTATAAAGGATACCCTTCTTATGTAAAATCATATTTTAAATTAATAACGCTAACAAAGTTGATATGTAACGAAATGAATGAAAATCACAACACTGAATCTCCCAGAACTAAAATAGGAAGAACAACTTCTTGTACCATTTTTGTGGCATCATTCTAAAGGCTCTATGCTAATGATGTTTACTCTCCAAGGAAAAAACAAGGAAAATATAAAACGATCTGCCAGGTAAAACAAAGGTTTTCAAAAACTTTTTAGAATTCCTGTTGACAGTTTCATGGGGGAAAGAAGTGACTTAAATAACAAGGATTCTTCCCTGAAATAGTAGTCTGCTTATGCGTTTCTCCTAAACTCTTTGACATTCACAGAGGTTTAATTGAGAAATAATTTCTGTGTAAATGATGTGGTGCATCAATGTCTCTGATACATTAGATCCTACCTTAACTAGAAGAAGGGGTCCAATTCTGCTGTCACTAAAATTATCCAGTGTTTTCACTTAAAAAAGCTAAGCGATTCCACACATAATAAAAGCACTATCTGATCTTTTTTGTGGGTTTTCCTTACACTAGAATTTATTTTAAAGATGATGCCATTACTGTAGTCAAACCTTTCCAAAAGTACTGCTAGTAACTTCTCCCCTACTATACTTATAGTCAAAAAAATCAAAAGATCTGATAAATCAAACAAAATCTGATAAATATTTTATATTGACAGTCCAAGCACTACACACAATTGGCAAGTTTTGCTATTTCAGTTTATCTTGACAATGTTACTGAAACCCAAGAGGGTTAGGAAATCATCTTGACAGCTATTGATACAATATTATCTCTGGATGTTTTTTAGGACATTATTAATTACAAAGATTAAGTCTGATATGATAGCACTTATGTTCATTAACTGTAAATATTCTAAAGAATCATACACAAAGTTATAATTATTTGTTTCTAGAGGTATGGCTGGAGTATTACAATACAAACTGTACCACCCCACTCAAATCATGATGATTAAATACTCACTTAAAGAACTCTATACAAGTATTCCCCACCCAAAACAAACATTCTCCTAGACTAAACTATTTTGCAAGATGCTAAATTAGTATGACTTTTCTTAATGTGGAAAAGAGCCCCCCCCCTCTTAATCTTGGCTCTGAGACTTGTTGGGTCATATTATATGCCAGGCCCTAAAATGGTTGCAATAATAATGATCTCATAAGTGGGCTGTTAGACTAATTCACTTTATTTTCAGGTACCGTGAGACAATCACCTCAACACTATAAATACTCTAAACCCTTATGGAAGTGTGTATTTTTAGAAGAAAAAAACACTTAAAATAGTGTGGTTTTTTTTTAAAAATAAATTCTGCCTCTTGTTTCAGTACACTTACTGCAGAGAAAAGCAAATTAATTTTAGAACTAATGCCTTCCAATTAAAAATGTCCATATTTATTAATTCAGTGGTATTTCTTCTGTCTTACTGATAATTATGAAGTCAATACATTTTTGTATCTAACAGCTTAAAAAACTCTAGACTGTATCAAATGATGTGAAAGCTACAGCTACTTAGACGATGCTCATAGAAATTACTATCTTTTGTTGTAATCTAACAAGTGAGAATTAAAGTATCCAAAACGGTCATATACTGGTAGTGAATTTAAATAGATGAAATATTGTGAATTTAGGATGTCATCTGTACTTTACTAAATGCCAGTTATTATCTAGTCTTCGGCATTTTCTGTTCATGAAACAGGTCACAAATATACAGAAAATAAAGTTGACTTTTGAAAAAATATTCAGCTGTCATGTCCTTTAAGGCATTTCATGTACATGCTATAATTTTAAGGCGGCATTAAAATCCTTTTAAAATTAATCTGTTGGTATGGTGTAATGTGCTTATTGAAAAATCAGCACACTATTCTGTTCCCTAGAATTTTGCTATTGGCTTCAATGACTCCCTGTCTTCTAAAACCAAAACCAAAACCAAAAACCCCGCATCACCACAGGACTAGAAAAGACTTTATGAGTCTTCAATATTTTTATTACTGTAATTCATGTCATGAAAGTCCCTTTCTAAGCTGGTCAAGCTTTATCTTTAAAGTAAGTAGTGTGCATGGGAGGTGGCTCTTTGTTCTACTACTTCTACTAGAACAGTGTTCCAGAAACCCTTTCTCTGCATAGTGAAAAACTTTCTTTTCCACAGTTCATTCATGCTTAGCTTAGCTACTTGTCCCCATGTTTAAAACTGTTCTTAAGAAGTATAAAAGATGCATTTTCCTTCCTAAAGTGTGCTTCTTGACCCAAACTGCATAGAGCAATCACAGTCTTTCGGCCTGTGCATCTAGTCTGAATGAAACCTTCTTGGACTTGTGTATCATAAAAATATATATAAAATTCACACAAACTAACTGTAAGTATATAGCAAATGTGTTAAGCTATCAGCCATAGTCAAAACAGTGAGATACCTTCACTTCATGGAAATTCAGGGCATCAGTACCAGAACACTGAATCTTTCAAGAGAACCTATACGGTGCACATTTCTAATATACTAATAAGGCACCAGAAATTAGGTGGATTGCCTATCTCCCACTATTCCAGATGAGGTCTCAAAGATACCTTTTAAAAATGGCATTAATATTTCCCTATTTTTATTGGGCACACCCTTTTAAATTCATTTAGGATTGCATGTTCTTTTTTCTCATCTATGTTACATCACTGGTTTTTCAGTGTCATACAGTGACCAATACACTGAGCTTCTCTCTTTCATGTGAAGTGATGCACGTAAGCTTAAGGAAGAAATGTTTCTAAGTTCTTAAACACATCATCTTGTACTTTGCCGCACTTTCTAAAATTTATTAGAATTTACTTTCTAAATTACATTCTTGAAAGATACCTGTCTTGAACAACGGCCCATCTCTCTTGTGAACCCTATCCTCCTATTTTCTTTTCCATGCGTGAAATACAGGCCTCCTATTGTTACGGCAAGCTTGCAGTTAGGCATTTTTTCTTCCTCACCCGGAGTATGGGTTCAACCCCTTCTAATCAAGAGGTTTTTTTGTATATGCAAATATCAATCACCATTTGCCTCTGAATTTGCATTATTATTTCCACTTCAGAGTATGCCCTCCAACTGAGGTTTTCCATGGTATCCTAAACTGTTCTGGAAACAGAAACAAACACTGTTTTGTGTATGAGTTCACACCACACCGTATCTTGTACTGGGAAGTATTTTTCTTTAATTTGGTAATTTGATTATTCTTAAGCATCAAGCCCATAGCTATCTGTGCACTAAATTAGAGCTGCATCAATTTGGAAATTACTTCTACGAGTACAGGTTGATTTTCATATTTTTTTCCTGACCTGTTGGGTTACTGTACTGGTTTTCCTCAATACTGTGTAGGCTGTCTTTTCTATTCAACCAAAAGCATATTTCTTGAATAAATGAATTTACTGTGAACACTTAGGGGAAAATCTCATTCTTCATTTATACTTCAGGTTCTCAGTAAGATCCTTGAAGCATATTGATGTTGTTGGCACACTATACAGTTTCCTTTGTACATATTATTATCGTACAATTGGTTTTCAAAGCTTCACATAATCAAGTAGTAAAGCACTGAAGGAGTGTTTAGTAAATTTTTCACCATTAATTTTATTTCATAACACCCTCATCTGTGTGTCTCAAGAAAATTACATTAGAAACATAAGAAGCCATAAAAAGACCAGAACATCGAAGTGGCAGTTGTTGGACAACCCCTTTCCCCAGAAGGATGAGCTGATGTGCTTTTCCACTCCACTGTGTGATTGCTTTTTCAGCAGCACACATGCTCACATGTTTTTTTTCTGTAGCATTACAGTGTAATATTTACGCATGCTTATCCGGATAATTTTAACAGTTTTTAATTCAACTTTACATGTATACAGCCCAAGTGAAGGTAAGGTAAAATTAACACCTATGTTGATCTTGGCATACATTCAGATTCCCGATTAGCCCGCTCCCCATATTCCCAGTAAAGCTCCCCTGCTGGGCAAAGCAACTGGACAACTAACACAGAAACTACAAAATATTCTCTAATGATTTGAAAATTTTGAGACAAGTATTCAATTCACAAAGCAAAATTAATCTGTAAGAAAATAGTATGGGAAGTAGTCTGCACACGGAATGCCTCCAAGGGCTACAGAGGGAGACTGGATTTTCACGCGGAAAGGTGCGTTTGCTACTGTCGACTGAAGATTCTTCATTATTTAGTCACAGATCTTTGGTTTTGGTAGAAAATTTCCTTGTCTTTTGTAACTGCCTGATGAAATGAAAAACCTTCTGGAAAAAAAGAGACTTTCCCTAATAGTAATTTAACTAGAAACAGTTTTTAAAAATCTACACCCATCTCGAGCATTCACAGAATATTTTGTTCAGTTGCTTTTCCTGCTTTGGTAATTTCTGAATCAATGTACACTAATGTGTTTTTCAAATTCAAGAGTATCAGGAGAGCCTTGCTTGAGTGGTGCGATCCTAAACTGGCATAATTAGGGCCCTGCCTGGGAGCAGACCCTTTAATAGAGCGGCACACTGAGTGGGGAACCATTCACACATTCCCTCTCAGCTCTTCACAAGCTTTTCTGGGCAATGAGCCAGCTGGTAAGAGAATCAGGCTGATCCGACCTGTTGCAAGAGCCTGGAGAAGCAGCTCAAGGAAACCTACACCTCCCAGCACCACAGAGGAACTACTCAAGCAGCCCGAATAGGAGCAATCCTGAACGCGCACACTGGCTGCTGCGGGAGGGCTTGCAGGGGGACAGAGCCTTCCAGCTGCTCAAGAAACTTCTCTGTAGGGCTTGGAGACTCCTGTAGTTCAGAATTTAAAAACCAGTCCATCCACCCCATGCATGGCAATATTTCCTGGTGTGAGACAGGCTGCAGATTTTACCACGAGGGAAAGATGGGTCTGCTGGTCTGCTGTGTAAAAGCTGCTGTGAAAAGACCTACGCATTCTCTCTGAAGGTTTGCCTTTCTGAATCTGAGTGAAGAATCAAAGTGTGTGTGTTCTCCCCTCTCCTCCCAATCCTCTACAAGTACCGGAATCAACAGAGAGAATGGGGGCAAGGAAAGACATGACCGTGATGTAGGTGACAAATGATTCCCCAGCAGTCACAGTAATGGAGTGACACATCAGATTGCTGCGCAGACATATGTTTAAAATTAAAATGCCTCCTGAAGTCTCTGATCACATAGTAATCCTAATTAGCATTCTGCATATTCAATACTTGTAAACAGAACTTGCATAACACTTCTTTCCTCTACCTCCAAAATATTTTATAATATTGTAACAATATTTTCAGGATAAAGACATGATTTCTGCACCAGCTAGTTTGTTTCCTCTCATTTAGATACAGATGAAGCCATTATGTGGTAACTTCCACTAGAAGGCTGCTAGTAAACATTTTTCCACATGCTACAAAGATGGTACATTACATAAGGCTAGCTGTAGTATTCTACACACCTGAAAATGACAACTGTTTGCTTTATCAATAAGACATAATACCGCAAGGTGACTGATACTTACTTTTAATTTAAAGGGAAACCATAGTAACTAGTGCCACTTTCTTTATAGATGTATTTTTAATACTGGAAGTTTTCCAGAGTAAAAAGTGACTTAAAGTAAATCTATTCTTGAAAAATTTTACAGCAAAACGGCACACAATGCAACATATGGGTTTTCACGAGTAAAAGAGGTTGTCAAAGACAGGACACAAGCCTTTGGAGCAGCCTTGTACCTACATAAGTAAGGACTTCCCAGCAAGTTTGCTATACAGGCACTTCCACTGCAAATCAATGAAATATGGCCATCTTTTTTTCTTTATTACTGTATTTATCCCTCTACTTTAAATGGAACTCCTGTTTTCTACACCATGAAAGCTTGAACATGGCTATCTCTCTGTTCCCTCCCCCACACACCGTACCTAAAAATATCTCCTTGCCTTCTCTCCATCTCTTGGGGTTATTCTTGTCTTTAGAGTGGGTATCACTGATGCAAATTTCTGCACCTTAGAGGATAACTGCATATTCCTCCTAACAGACTTACAAGGGAAAATGGGACTTATGATTTTCCAGCAGCTATCTTACAAATTTAATTTACCCCAAGCCTCAATGTTTGCTTATATGTAGGCCACACATTTCCTCCAGAATTATACTCGAGAGAGAAAAAGACTGTTTATCACTACTCCCCTCTTACACTATATATTAGGCATTTGCATCTTTCAAAATCAGTGCTTTCTGGCATGTACAAAATCCTCCTACTTCCCATGCTCAGCAGCATGCATTAGATAAATACAAATATGTAACGCACAGTTTTTAGAAAGACAGTTTTAGACCAGTTAGATTTGTTTCTATTTTTGTTGAATGTAATGCAAAGAAAACTCTAAGTTACATCCATAACATTTTTTTCTTCAGTTTTTAAACTGGGAATTTTTTTACTGACATTACGCATGCACGGTTGCACTCAGTGTATGTTAAGTCAGAGGATATAATTTAAAAGCAGTGGGTTTTGCTTCTTTTTCCCCACATTCCCAATTTCTTATATCTCAACAGCTCCTTATGTATGTTTAAAAAAATAACTACAAGTTACAATATTAATGATATGTTTGCTTATTTATTATGTGCAATGAATTTTAAATTCAGACCCATATGAAGATCCAAAGGGAGAGGACCAAACTAGGAGAGAGTAAAGCAAGGAGAGTAGGTTAAAAGAAACTATGAATATCTTTCCATGCTAAATTTTTTTGCATTTTGCATGTCTTTTAAAAAAGTGGTTCTTCTGCTACTGTGCACTAAGGCAATACATTAAGTAATTAAACTTAAATGTATACTTACTTTTCCCAAATTTTATCAAAATGATTACACTTCAGTGAAGTGCTCATGCTAAATAAACAAAGCTTACCTTAACAACTCAACACTCCATACAGCATGATATTTATACAACAGGCTTGGTACACACTGAGCTTAACCCTTTGATTCCAGGAGTCGTGATTTCCTGACATGCCATCCTCATACAGAATGCATTAGTACTGATGTTGAAACAACAAATCTCCTAGCATGAAGGAAAAAACAACTAACCAATTTGTTGTAGATATATTAACTTACAGGATTGAAGATAATTATCTATTTAGTCTAATCGAGATAAAGTTCCAAGTCTGACTTCATGAAAATAAACTACTTCTTTAGAGACATTACAGGGAATAGAAATAGCTAGGCTTTTCATAGCTCTTAACAGTAAACAAACAAAATTACAACTGGCTGTCCAAATCACTATGCTATGCAGCCAACAATAGTACGTGTATCATGGCCAGATTAGTCTAAGCATCGAGATTTGCCTACCTGGAAGGGAAATAATTGCAATGCTGTACACGAACACCCACCAGTGGCAGCAAATTGACAGCATTTACCTTTGGGTTATGCTTGTGCTGTGCACAGTTGCTGAAGAACCGCAAGTCCCGCTCATGACTGTAAGTGTAACAAGAACAATAAAGCTGCCAGTTTTAAAACTCAGGCTAGGTGACGCCAGGTTCTTCAGTGGCTGTAAGGACAGTGACTTTCTGTGATAGGATAATGATCTACAGGTTCTAAGAGCCAAAGTGACATTTTCCCTGTTACGCCTACTGTGGAAATGTGGTGATGGGGAGTGAAAACGCGTGAAAGCAATCAGCTTGTTTCACCATGGATTACCACCATCACAGCTTCTCCAGAAAAGAAAAATATTCTGAAACAAAAACCAGTACTACAGAAATTTTAACCTTAGTACTGCAATATGTTTTCCAGGATGCACAGTAAGGAAGTAAATGCTATTATCTCATCACATGCAGGTTAACGTTATCCTCAACTCTCATCACAAACCCTCCTTAGCTATTCTGCAATATGTCATTAATCAATGTATGTACTGATTGGATCCATTCAACTGGTGCATCAGTGTAATGAATGGCATATATAAACATGTTTCAAATACATTTATTCGGATATCTATACATGAAAGTAAAATGACTACCACAATTGGTACTCAGGCTTGTCAGATGGGATGTTTTTCTCCTGTTTTGCATAAGACATGCTAATGGTTATGCCATCTGCAGTCTGAAACCCAGAAAAATGTAAATCAGAAAGTAATAGCACATCAAGATAACCGTCTATCTAAAACTGTAATTTTTGCAGGTATTCTGGTAACTCACAATCTAAATATAAACCTCCTCTCCCTGAAAATACAGGATAACTACTTGATATGGGTAACTTTTGCATTAAAAACTAAAATAAAAATATTTGCCAAGACAACATTCCTCTTACACAATAGATCACATAGCTAGTGGTAAGTTTAAAAAGGTTTTTCATGAGAAGGATACAAAAAACACTCAAATTCTTCTAGGAAAATCCCAGCGGTTCTCTAAAACCATCCCCTCTGTAAAGCACAGTAGAACTTGACAACTTACCCAACACCCTGTTTTTGCAAAGATGAAGACACAAATTTGAAGGTTTCTTCAATAAGCTTTCAACTTGCTGATTAGCTAGTAGGTGCTGTAAGTCACTAAAATACCCATCGCATTATGGAATAACAGAGAGAACATATACAAAAACACCACACGCTACTTTTCCCCAAATATCCATCAAATACAAAAAGATGGCGACTAAAATTAATACCATTTTTTTCCTTCTTTGGCACGTGGAACAATAGAATAGTTTACATCAAAATATGGAGCACATGAGAGATGCAATGGCAAGGCTTACCTAACACCCACATTCGCCTGCAGATGTGTGAGCTAGTTTTAAAAGCTTTGTTAGGTTTTTACTAGATTAATAAATCAGTTCTAACATATCTCCAGTTGCCAGATCAGTAAATTGCTCTGAAATTAGAGGAAATTAGAAATACACTAATATTAAAGTATTTTAAAATACTGGGAGAAGTCTGTTTCCTTAAGCACAAACACAAGCACGAGTATTTTTGTCTTCTAAACCTCCAATTGCTTATACACATTTAGCAGTTCCTACTGCTAGGAGATTTTGGCTAAAGTTACCATTAAATTTGGCGTAATAAAATAATAATACTGTACAATTTTATGACCCATATTACAGTATTTGGTCAAACAGGCATCACGATGCTCTAAATGTGAATTTCCACTACATAATGAACAATGAACAGCTCTGTAGTAACAGTAAAAGACAGAAACAGAAAAACTCCAAGGACTCATTTTCAAAACCTTTATACATCCTTTCCACAAAAGAAGAAAATTAAAATGGAGTTTTTGCTCATACCTGAATTTACATGGTATTTGATATATAAACCAAAGTCTGGGAGCAAATTCCATTTCTGTCTTTTCATTTAAAAATGAACCAAATGAAGTGTCCAAGGCTAATAAGAGGCACTGTGTACATACTGATCACGGAAGGAAAAGTTGGAAACATAAGCAATAATCTTGGCTTTAGGAAGCATGCAACAATTCTGAAAGGAAAATTATTTGCTTTATTTTTTGCTTCCTGCCTCGCAAGTGTGACTCACGAGGCACTGACTCTTCCTGGCAAACACGTAATACAGGACGTCTCGACAAAACACCACTGCACGGCATTTAAAAGGCATCAGGCCAGTGTTAGTGCTTTGGGAGCAGGGAAGCACAAGACTCCCTCTCCTCACCTCATCATCCTTTGGGTTATGTGTATGACTGTCTTTGTCTCCAAACACGTTCTTCTCTCCTTTCGTCGATGTCGATGCCTACCACAAACAGTGCACCCCCAAATCTCTTCAGCCGTGAAAAGAAGGTTTACGAACGGGTGGAGAATGTGAACAGAGAAGTCAGTCACTCCTGAACTGCTCCAGTTTACAAGTTGGGGGATTAAAGTACACTAACTTCACCGGGAAACATATACTGGAAAAAATATCACTATTTTTGCCTGTTTCGTATACTTCCCTTAGCATCCGGACCTTGTACACTCCTAGTGCAGCCCATGTTATCTTTCAGAATAAGGAGCTGGCAGAATAAAGCTACTTTCACAGTATTCCATTAATTCAATCATCTCCATGACTCAACCATTCAAGATCACCAATTCCACTTCTAAAAACTTTAAGAAAACTACGTAGTTCATAAGCTCCTGCCTTTACAACTACTCTTCTTGTGTGCCTTCAGCCTAGAAGATACTTAACACAAAGCAAAGTCAAGGGCGAAGAGTGGGAAGTTGAGATGGTCCCAGGACTCCTATGCCTCTGGACTGGACTACAACTACAGCACGGCGGGATGCCAGCTTGACATGTTCTCTTTTTTTCCATTTTCTTTAGTCATTTCCCTAAGTTCTTGCCTTGTTCTGAGCAAATAAATACAGCTTTAAAAGTGTATTTGAAGAGAGCTGATGTGGAATGTGGAACTGTGTGCTGTGTCCAACACTGCTCCATATAGTTTCACAAAGAAAAGGAGACAATGTGAATTACATGCAAAAATTGCACAAGTGATCAAATTTAACAATATTTCACTGGTGGAGAAAAAGATAAATTCTGGTGCCTGGGGTCCTCCATTATGCATGACAAAAACTAAAAATGAGATAAAAATGCCCTATTCCATCAGAAAACAGGGGAAGTCCCAAGAGGATAAAGGCTCACCCAGAAAAATAGATGTGAGGAAGAGAATGGTAGGAGTTATACTTTTTTATTTCCTGAACAAAATAAAATTGTGTCTCATGTACATCTTTTGTCTGCAACATACTGTAATTCAGCAGTCAAACGCTCATATTTGGTCTATCTATATACAATGACAGAACCAGTTTTGCCAGCAGAATGCAATTTCATATGGAACTCTGAATTAGCAATAAATGAACTAAAATCTCGAAAAAAACCGCTAGATAAAATTTTTCAAGAGTAAAATGCTATATATAGTTTTACTAGTAATGCATTTAGAATAATTATTCAGTAACAGAACTCCTATTCACCCGAACACAATCTGAAGCCCAACAGCATCCCAGTGTGAAACTCTAAGACATACGTTTTTCTAAAATGGCAGAAGCAGCTCTTTCATAATTTCATGCAGTTGTGTTGGTAGTTTCTGAACACTTCTCTGTTTGTCACTTAACTATAGTATCGATGAGTTTTTTAGCTAATTTTTTTCCCGGATACCATTTTAGTCTTAGTCTTAACACAGCCATTTTTACAATTTAATCCATGTACGTATAAAAATCACATACCGTTTTTGCAACATGTCTATAAAGAATTAATTTATACCACAGCTACTGAACTCAGACTTAGTCTTAGACCTTTTAAGCATCTATAGCCACAAAAGACTTTTGTAACTTATAGTGAATTTTCTCTGTGATTGAGAAGTCACCAGCATGCAAGCCTGTAACCTCTTGTAAGTGAATATGCACATACACAGCATTAGAGCACAGGCATCCACACGCACACCTCACGTGTGAGCAAGCACAGCGCTCTTCCCTGAGAGTAAGGACCCAAAAGCAACGATACTTTTACTAACCTGCAGTGGTCTCTGTTTATCACTGCCCTTAGGAGA
Organism: Pelecanus crispus; assembly: GCF_030463565.1. NCBI lineage: Eukaryota > Metazoa > Chordata > Aves > Pelecaniformes > Pelecanidae > Pelecanus > Pelecanus crispus. The sequence goes on from NC_134643.1 coordinate 30,131,721, forward strand.
TTTCAGTGCACTTGTCTGTTGCTGTAGAAGCAGCTGCCTTGCTGCCTGGAGTGCCTAAAAGTGAAGAAAAAAAAAAAGTAAATAATTTCCACCAGTTCCTGGGAAGAGATGAGTTACTCATTGCTAATGTTAGGTACAAGTCCAATCGAACAAATGCAGTTTCCTCCTATTCGATTTGCATTTGCTGGATTTCAGACATCAGTTTGTTTTTTACTTAAAACATAAAAAAAAAATCATCTGAAAGTACATATATAGGACTTCGCTAGAATTTATGGATGTACATGAAATCCTGCAGGAAATAAAGTTAATTTGTTTAAAGTGCTTGAAGAGGAAAAATCATAAACTGCATCAATAGCCTCATTTCCACAAGGAACTTGTCTTTGAGTGTTCAACTAAAATGCCCACTCCCTTGCAAATTATCATTCAATTTGCATTTTCATATTAGAATTTTGAAGCAAAAGCAAGTAGACTTCAAGTATTACCGGAAGCTGTAATTAAATTTGACAAATCAACATCAGATTATCTTGAAAGTGAATTAATAAGGATATTCATTGAAGATTAAAAACACTTTTTGTACTTACAATTCAAGGAGAAACCTCTCCTTTGACAAAATAAAGTGCAGTTTTAATGCCAAATAAAAATGAGTGGTTTGCATTTGCATTCTTAGGAAAATCAGAGAACAAAGAAATTACTATTCAACCAACCAGATCAGGCTCTGGGATGACAGTATCCCAATCAAAATAGAAAATGTTTTCATTTATTTTACGTTTTCATTCCAACTCAGCAAAACACAGTTAAACATATGAAATGTAAACAAACATTCCACTTACCCAGAGCAGGCTAATCTAAATTATTTTTCCCTAGAAAATTATTTTTAAAACACCAAGTATTATAAAATGGAATTTATTAAGAAATTAAAAAAACCCTGATTCAAAACGTTTCCACTGAAACTACCTGGAGAACTCTTCCCCCCCCACCCCCCTCCCCTTAAAAAAATCAGTTCAGTAAATAGCGGCTACAGCTTTAAAATACATCACACTATTATCTATGTTATTAAAAGATACTGGAGATGGAATATACCGCAATAAATGCCATTTGATCAATGTTCCCTAAAATAATAAAGATTCTCAACTGATAAAGAAAGGTACAATTTTGATTAGACTCAAATGAGCTGGTTTTTAAGATAGTTTCTAGTATCCATGACAACAGTTGCTTTGACAAGATGTGCATATGGCATTACACTGCCAGCTGGTGTGAACAATGTTTGAACTACTGCATTGAGATGCTGAGCAAACAGAAAAAGTTGCCACGTCTTAACCCTCAGGGAAGGCAGTCATCCCCTGATCAATTATGAAAAGACAGAGAGAGGGCTGCTACAGTCTGGCTCCAAGCAAGTTTTCTGAGAAGGCAGGCAGACATAGAAAACCAAAGTAAACAAACTGAATGCACTAGCACCATCTCCTAACAACATTGATTCGTCTCCCCATAGAAGGCTCCGGTACAAAGTTTGCAGAGCAGACTTTTAACATTTGGAGACATTCCCACAACAATCCCCGTATTGTTTCATCAAATTCTCAAGTAATTACAGGTCAGCTTTAACAAAGACTATACATTCCTCTGAACCTAAGCAACGAGACGCACGGAACTAGCTTCTCTCCGCCAAAAATAAATAAAAGTTAACATATTTCAAAGTGCACTTGAAATATTTTGTTACCAAGGAACCGCTGGATGCCCTGTTTCCTATGTGAATAGCATAATCTCTTCTGCACTCCCCGTTCTTCAGCAGATCCTAAAGGACAATCCTGCTCTGTCTGAGATCAGAGATAAATATATCTGTTGATTTCAGGGGCACCAGGATTTGGTCCCAACATCTTGCAGTGGTTTAAGCACAAAGCAGGGATTAAATGCATGAACAGAAGATCTACGGCGAATTTATAATCCTTCCCAATCATTAGAGCTCTCTGAAAGGGAAACTTGAATGTAAGCGAGAGAACTATTGCACTCCTGAATTCATGGGAGACCGTACAGGAAAACCAACCTCACCGCTCGGGGTGACATTGCTGCAAGAACCAGAGAAGAGATCTGGAGTTACAGAAGATGGGAAAAACCATAAAGATAATTATTTTTTATTTGTGGCAGTCGCAGAAAATTCATTACACGGCCTTTATCTGGAAAAGAAATTATAATGATATAATGCTGATATATACTTGCAAATATCTGGAACACTCGGCAAGTTGTTTCAGTGTCCTAATCTTCCTTAGCAGCAAAGTCATCTCACGTCAATACAATAAAACAAGCAAGCAAGCATCTGGTAAAGCTGTACCTTCACAGTACTTGAAAATTAGAGAACTCTACTATGCCGTAGCTTAGATTTAAGCTAGACAATATAATTTCAAATTGTGGCTAGCATACTCCTGTGGAATGAGCCTAAGAAAGCATGACTTCCTACCGCTAACTACAAAAAGAGTCACACTTTATGAAAAAGCAAGGCAGCACAACAGGATATGTTTGCATAAAAGGCTCTACTACTTAAACTATTTTGATTCATATGTGCTGGTTGGGATATCTTTAAAGGAGTAAAGGCTCAGCTTTTAATACAGAATGTCTTATAAATGATGACTACCTGAATACTTCAGTGATCTTATTGTGGCAGTTTAGATTATTGTAAACACAGGAGATAGAAGAAGAACAGAAAACAATTTCAAGAGATCAGAGATGATTTAAAACTCATAAGGAGAAATCATTGTCAGCCTTTGTTCTTACAGCAGTCGTCATACGGTACTTTTTCCTCCCAGTGTGCTGCTTAACTTTGGATTTTGCTACTCAGTAAACAGCCTCCCAGAAACACACTGTTAATTTCAAAGGATTATCACTGACATTATTCATAAGTGAAGATTATGCGACTGTAAAACATTCAGTTCTACCAATTCATTTGCTGCTATTACATCTCTGCAAAACAAATTGACAACTTGAAACTGTCTTTCAAAATTCATAGTTTAACATTTACACTTCAGGTAAACACCCATCCCACATATCATTTATAAATATCTGTGAACTAATTTGATAATAACTCGTGGTCTAGAAACAGCTCAATGAAGACAAACTAACAGACGTTTGCAAATCTGGCAGATCAAAATTATGTTGAGTCCTTCCTCACATTAACAGCAGCAAGAACGGATTCTAAGGCAGTCAAAATTATATCCAGTTTCCAATAACATTTGTTTCAAATTTAGTAGGCACTTTTCCTTAATTGAGTTATCTAAATTAGTAAAACTATACAAAAAAGTCAATGCAGACAAAAGCAATAAAAAGAACTGAAGATTAGAAATTATTTCAATAATGCAAATGAAAATAATTATAATGCTTTAAGTAATGGCTGTATCAGCAGGAAATTTGGGCATATGGTTTCCAGAACTCACTGTGTCTTCTAGTAAAATATTTATTGGGAACACTACTTCTTAATATTTACTGTGCAGCTTTGGCATAGCTAAAACATAAGCAGCACAAAAATGAAATTAATTGCATATAACTCACCCTATTAAAGTTGATAAATTGCGGTAGATTTTGCAATTTGTTGGCGATAATACTGTGAGATACAACTTGCTTTTATTTTGTATTCCAAACCCTTGTATTTAATTTATGCATGCCTTAAAATCATTTTTAAAGTTTTATCATCTTAATAAAGTGAAAGCTGCCACTAAAAGATGGCAAACTTATTACTTTGTTTTTAAAAAGTAACTATATGTATATTTTTAGGAAACAGATGTCACTCATATCTTTCCTTTAAAAACAGGAATGTTTAACCTATCAGCCTGTTGCATTTGAGACGTTAAAATGAAAAATGACATCTACGCCCATTAATATCGTCAATGTATAAACAGCACAGCGTGACACATTCTTGAGAGCTGAAGGCTACAAAATCTCTCTGAAACATAAATAACAAAGCACTCAGAAGCATATTTGATGTTGATATTAATCTCTGAGAAAAACACTGCTGCCTGGGCTTCTTATGAAAATAGATGCAACCCAAATGGATCTCCTGTAATTGGTTTCAGATAGCGAGGTCAAAAGAAATATGATACAAGAAACTATTATGTGGAACAGGCAAAACACGAATGTTTATACAGGCACTCCCTATTTATACTGCCAAGAGGTGTATACCTTGCAGATAACCAGAACCAAAAAAACTCGCCAGAAGACAACCAGATTCTTTTCTAAGTCCAAATCCCTATTTTATTTTTTCAACTAACTGCATACTCCAACATTCCTCCTGAACATAAAATAAGTTTCTGAGCATAAAATAAGTTTCCAAATGGCTGAATATGTCAAACGAGAGTCATCTCGCTGGTAGCACCAGGCAACTGAAACGTATCAACATGCTAAGCTGGATTTAAGGCCAAAGACTGCTCTGCACCGGTTGAATAACAAGTTAACCAAATGATTACATAGCTACATTTATTATAAAAAACACTTCAGGAAAACCTCTGCCCCTTGACACCCTGCCGCACGCCCATTCTCCAGCTGGCTCCGAAACGAGAAGCCCAGAATTACCCATAGTTCTATGACATCCTCGAAAGATGGTGACAGAAAGACAACGCTGTTCAACACTCCCTAGCAGCACTCACATGATACTGCTAAACCTTTGTCTCTCGCTGACTGTATTTTCCCAGAAAGTTCTCTAATGAATATCACAGCCAGTCAGCACGGCAGCTTATAATCTTTCCAAATGGAGTAGCAAAGCATTTAGCACTATTCAAAGAATCTTGAATTTAAGATGATCCAACTCCTTTCCAACAGCAGTCTCTCCAAAAGACTTGACAGGAAAAGCAAACTCCCATGCACCCCGAGACATCCTAATTTTTCTTAGGGAACAACACTCTCTTTCTCTAAGCTACACAAAGAAAATAAAACCTGTTGGCCTGCCAGCTGAAGACAAATGTGCCACTCTACAGAGCCCATGAAGCCAAGGAAATCCTGCACGTAACTAAAATCCAAGCCACAAAACAAGCCTGATTTCACCTAGGAGTGGTAGGCTGAACAATTATTACAGGGGTTTCCTACAGAAGTAGAAACAAAGCACCAGGTAGCTAAGGCTGCTGGAACCCACCTCAAGAAATATACTGAGAAACCTAGATGCTCACTAGGAAGGATTTCACTCAATTAACCCAACATCAAAGTATGCAAATACTCAAACAAAAAAGATTTGTCTGTCTTCCGCATCTAGATTAGCAGCTGCAGACAGCCCCAATGTGCAATGTGCACAATTTCAGCAACTAAACTGCAGGGTGCCCTGCAGCCTTGCCTAGCAGTAGAACACAAACCTGCAAGAGACCAAAATATTTGAACTAAATTATGCTCAAGAAGAGGCAACAGCCTTGGATGTTGTATTACCATCCCAAGTATTCCCACCGCCAGGCTGCTAGATAAGAGCACAGCATACAGCAACTGACCTTCTACAACTCTGTCCCCAGAAAGTGGTGGTGGCCACCGAATGCTGTACTGAGCCCAAGCCTATGGGGCGTGACTAAGCGAACACCAAATACCTGCAACACATTTGCTCTATCGACGCTACAGGAGTTTGTGCAAATGAATGCCTGGTTCCTGGAATCCCAGGCTGCTCAGCTTTTCCAAGGCTGGGAAAATTCTGCGTTTGTCCAGGACAGTAACTCTTCATGCCTGAGGAATTTCAAGATAAAAAGGCAGGGTGCTTTGACGATTAGGTGGCAAGTAGGGAAAGCTGTGATGGATCACCATTTAACTTACGTTATTTACACTCCTCATGTGCCTCATCTTAGAAATGTAAGAATTTCACTGGATCTGGCCCTCAATTTTTTGGACTAAAAGCACTTGGTTGGTTTTTTTTGTTTGGTTGGTTGGTTGGTGTTTTGGGGGGTTTTGTTTTGTCATCTTAGGATGATACTGCCAGCTGCAGCATACTGAGGCTCTGATTTTCATTCAGATCTGTGGTCTTCCCTACAACACAAACAACACCAGAAGAAGAGATCCTCAATCTACCTGAGCTTCTGTTCTGCCCTGATGTTATCCAGGATTAATTTGCAACTGAAGAGAAAAAGTAACAGTAATAAACTGATGAATGCAACATGAAGTCTCATAATGCTGTTTAATAAAAGGAAATTAATCACATAATTGTCATAAACCTATTTTCAAACAGCAATCTATCAGAGAGAAATTATGCATCTGTAGTTATTGACCTTTCATTTTACCATGACTGATTCGTAATTAGACTAGTTTTGTGAAAAATAATAGTTAATTACCAGATTTTTTTCACTCTAATTGTTTTGGCAATTTTTTTTTGTTTAGTGTCTTACTTTTTCCCCATGTGAAAGATGCTAAATAAATACAGGGCACTAATAACTTAGCAGCTAACATATTTCATTTTATAAAGCAAACTTAGCTTCTCTGTATATAACCCAATTTAATGGGTACTAAGCACTGTTTCAAAAACAACTCCCTCGTTTTTCCTGCCCATTATTTGGCTGACCAAGAACTAGAAACAAAACACCGGCTTGCTTCAATTCCTGATGGCATTAGCAGGGCTCTTCCCTGTAGACATCAATCTGCATTGGTCATTAGGGCTACATGTCAGACCATGCATAACATGGTCCATGACAGCAAACCCAAATGCCATCTCCAAGGCCTGGACCACCTGAAGAATGCAAATGTCAAGGGTTAGGGGCCCGCAGCACCAAAGTTGTGCTCTAACCCGACTATCTCCTTTCTTTCATCCCACATGCCTGAACTTAACTTTCCTTTGGTAAACACAGGGGTAGGGAATCTACCCTACTTCACTCCTTCTACTTACACTACGCAGTGACTAACTGAATTAATGAAATGAAAACAAAATCAGTGCACATATCAAATACCAGCGCCACAAGCTCACGAATGTCCTGCCACTGCTATTTTCTTCCATGTGGTGTTCGTTTTAGAAAACTGGGACATGTAATAGCTAAACAGAAGAGCTGATCTCTTAGTTTTACATGAACAGAACGACTCAATGGCGGCGGGTACCATTTTCCACATGAAAACTGGTATGAACTATTTCACATGAAAATCAGGCAGCAGATACGTAAAAGCTATTTAAATGTGCAGGGAAAAGAAGAACAATCAATACAGCTATCCCATGTGTGAATCCAGAAATAAAAAAGATCCTTAAAGTTATTATACTTTTATATAATATTATGTATATATGGTACAAATGTGTACGTATCCTTGATTTGAAAGGAGTTGGTTAAAAAAAGACCTTCTTTCAAGTCTGTCCATTGTAGACATTCACTTATTGGCTGTGAAGCCTACTTTCAATTAAAGCAGTCTGAAACAAAGTAGTGTTGGCTTAGGTGGAATAATAGATGGTTTGATAATTTATAAATACGAAAGGAACTGATGCAAATGAAAGCAAGAGTGGTCCCATTTGTACTAAAATCAAAATGCAGAGCAAATGTGGGAGGAGAAAGAAACATAATACCAAGGGAAGCATTATAACGTTAGGCTGTTAGAAGGCAGCGGTTTTAACTGATAGAGATCTGAAATGGAAATTTAGAAATTAAAGACAATGAAATCGGCATGGAGATTATTAAGCAAATGATTAACAAAAATCATAATCAAGATATAAACTAAAACAAAAGGTGAGGCAGATATAAAACAAAAGGAAGCACATACTCAAACATTTTGTTCTGGCCAACAGCAAGATTCTTAGAGCAGAAGCTAAAATTTGAGAGGACAGATATAAGGACTGATTAAGTAATGTAGAGAGGTAAAATAACACATGAACAATAAATGCCAAAAGAATATTTACCCTAGAATAGCCTTAGCCATTTAGAAGGCAGAAATAAATACCTCTATCTTTACAACTTATTTTCAATTAAATAACATTCTGCACTGTGACTGGCAAAGGAGTGCTGACACAAAGCATCATAAGCACAGATTCCTCATCCTGATACCCTGCAAGCTAGAAACCAAAGCCATCTGTCAAAGAGTGTGGACCTACATGGTACCAAAGTAATTACAAATAAAGTTACAGTAATTATACAAATCAAACTCTGTCAGCCAATCAAAAGGTGAGGAATTACATATTCATTGAAGAGTTACTGATTGAAAGGGCTCCAATTATTCGAACACTAACTGATTTGATTTACCACTGTCCTTACAAATCTATACCCAGAGACATGAGTTGAGACTGCAACTACAAAAGGAAATATTATCAAGATGGTCATACTGGGCTTTTGCTATATGGGAGAAAGGCACATCAGCCATTACTGAAGTATCCAATTGATAATCAGTGGAGAAGAACAAAGTTAATGTCTGAGTTTCACATTAGGTATTATAAATTTAAAGTTTCTTTTTAAATATTTTTAATAGATCTAATTATTGAAGTTCTGTTTTTACAAGGACATAATTTAAAGACATCTCAAATTTAAAATATACATCTATGATGAAAAACATGTATTAAAGACATAAGTCAATACTGTCATGTTAGTATGATAAAAGCAAATTGGGACATATAAATAGAAGTGTCATATACAAAACTGGTATTTTTTCCACTTTCTTCTACTTTCTAAAGAAACAGCTAGAGAACTGTACCCAGCTTGGGGTACAATGTTTCAAAGAGGAGGACCATCTTACCAGTGACCAGAGATGAGCACTAAGAATGATCACGATGAGAAAATCCAACCTATGGGATAGCAGAAGTCTGATCATAAAAACAGAAAAAAAACCCCAAACCCTAAAGCAATAGCAGTCTTCAGCAAGTTTCTGCACAGAAAGAATTGTACTCCATGAGCAAGACAAGCAAGAATGGCCTTAAAACTGAATCCACGGAAATTTAATTAAATTTAAGAAGAAACTTTCCAATGGTAGGGGTAGTGGAGGAGTACAATAGATTGTGTAGAAATTGCAAAATCCTTGTCACTGGACCTGTTTAAGAAGCATCTTCAGGAACAGTTAAGAGCAGTGATTCTGCTCTGGGAAACAGAAGATCTTTACAAGCATCTTCCAGCCCTATTTTATTTGATTGTGTGGTTCCTGTGAAAGCATGCCAAGTTTGGATTACTGGGATGTCTAACACCTTGCTACATTTCAAATAACACCACGTTCTCATAAACTGAGTATCATGAAGCTTCAGCATGGTTTGTTTCTATGGCGAGTTAACAGCAGAGGATCAGTAAGAGCTGCGCATACAGACTCGCTCTTTGGAATTTTCCGACCTTACATGACCACGTTTGTGTTTATGAGACTATCCTTGAAATTTTGGACTGAAGAGAGAAACAGTTTATACAGAACAGGAGATGGGTTAGAATTAAGTGCTCTGCCCTAATTGCAGTCAGAGCTATCTGGGCAGGATTCTTGTGTCCTCACCACCAAGTATGGGCACAACAGTAGCAGAAAACAAGATTTTCTTGGTATTACTATTCTTATTATGAACAATAGAGGCCTGGCTGAAATGGAGAGCTAGGAAGGGGAGAGAAAAACAAGGCAAGAACGAGGGTCTCAAGCACAGCTTGATCAATGGTAAGTCACACATCTCCACAAAATAAAAAGCAAAAGCAAACCGACTTATGATTTATTGTGAGTTTAAATCTAAAGCTACAATAAAACTTACAAAATATCTTTGATAACCTGATTTCAATCATGTTTTTAATGAAATAATTTGATCAAAAGTCACTACACAGTCTAAGCCATTTAAAAAAAATCAGTCTTTATTGCTAAAGTTAAATCAGCTCAACTGAAATCCTACTGAGTCCATTATTTTTTTTCTTATGGATATTTTTGTAATGCTTTTTAAAACTTTAGTCAGCATAAAGAGCTCCAGGTACATATCCAATACAATAATTAGGGGAAGAAACAGTAAACATGAACTAAATAGGCGATACAATAATAGATATTTTATTTGTGTTTTTTCAAGGTTTTTGAAAAACTTTCTTTTGGAGACAGTCCTGTCTGGAGTTTAAAAAAAAAAACCAAACAGTAAAAACACTGCTATGAGATCAAGAAGTAAATTATGCAAATAAACAGCCCATTTTCTAGCCACTAGACTTCTCAGTGGTGGCATTTGGCAATAGTTATGAGTGTGCTGATAACACAAGGTCTGATCTAAACTCCTTGGAATAATTCTGAAGCATTAACATCTGCTACTAAGTGTGGACTGTGAGGCTCCTGAGAAACCTCTGTACCAATGTCACAAATCAATTTCTATGTATATATGTGTAAAGGAACACATGCATCCATGCACATAAAACTAAATACCTTTTTTCTTGAAGGAATTGCTTATATGCTGCAGAAAACCCAACAAAAGTAGCACTGGTTAGCCCTGCATCTCTGAAAGAGCTATATGCATTTGCGGTCTGCTCTGGCCTGCCTGAATTACTACAGTTGCAGCTTTCCTCTCCGGCTGCTTATCTACCTTTTAACTCTTTTGGTGCATTTTGTGATCTAGCAGGCATGATCCAACATGCAGATCTCTGTCTCTAAAGAATCCCCATCTTCAGGTTCTTGCTGTAGCTGGCAAATAAGTTGTATGTTTTGAAGGGTAGCCTTAACAGGCCGTGTAGACAGAGCTGCTGAGAAAGAATTCTCCACTTTGGGGACTTTTAAGAGTGAAGATTATAACAGAGTGAAATGACAAAGAGCTTTAATTTTAAGCTAAAATGCAAGTGAAGACAGACAGGCAAATGTCCTCAGGCTCCTCATCCTAGTTTCAGCCCTCGTGACGAGATGTGGTAGGGAGTGTATTCTTTATGATTAGAAACTTGCAGGGATGAAAACGAAAAGACCTGAAGCTAGTAAAAATGTTTTGCAGAAGAGGAATAGAAAGACATTTTGCAATTCCCAGGGCGTTTAGGTGCTGGAGAAATGATAGCAACTGTACAAGGCATTCCCAAGTAGTATACACGAGCAACACAACAGGTTAGGCATTTGAATTAAAAGGTAGATGTTCCAATAACACTTCATCAAGCTCACCCAGGGAAAACAGATCCTTATTATGTTGCCTTGGCATCTACAGTAATCTTCCTAAACAGCAAGCTAATCAAGGAATTATAATAATAAATACGCTCAGGGGCATGATCATCTTTAGATGCATTTGTAAAAGTAGACACACCCAGTTATGTTGGTGCCAAACATATGTAATACTTCACATCAGTTAAAGTCTCTTCTGGCATCAGATTGTAAAAATTTCCCCTCGAACATGTAGCATTTATTGCATAACCACTATCACTAGCATGCACATAAAAAAAAAAAAAAAAAGCACTGTCAACCTAGGTAAATGATCAAAATAACCTGGAAATGAAGTTTAGATACAAATATTACTCCTTTTATCCTTTTAACTACTCTTACTTTATCACAAATCAAAACCTGAATTTCAGCTTTTGTTTTATCAGTCTTCTATCATGTCTTGTCATCAACTTAACACAGTCAAAACTCAGTTACTATTCTTCTCTTCTAGAGACACTCCTCTCTACGTATCGTACACAGTTCAGATTTCCTGTCCTTGAAGTATACTCCAGATTTTCCTTTCTATAATACGCCCTTTTTCTTCCTGTAACATTTTAAATCTCATCAATCTGTAGCAATTTGTCTACCTTCCTCTTTGTGACTTCCCTCAAAAACTTTGGATTTCTTTCAGAGATTCCTTTACAGGAGGCATCAAGTCATCACCATTGCCCTTCCTTCCTTCAAATACCTTCACCCTCATTGTCTCCAAGGTGTCTATGAAAAAAGAGCAGATGAGGGGTTTACTTCCCTCATAGCACATTTTATACTTATTCATTAAAAATAAATGTGTATGTCCGCACTTGCACACTTATATAAGGCATATGTCAAAACATACTATTTAGCTGCTTCCTTCTCCCCTGCTCTGCCCGTGCAAGCTGCACCCGCACAGGAGAGCAGACCCCAGCGCCGGAAGGGCCGGCTCCCCACCAGCCCTCACAGCGTTGCCACTGTACATGGCAGGAAAAAAGTAGTAAAAGAGCCCCATCTCCCACCTAATCTAAAAATCATTCCTAAATCAAAACCAGTATCTATCCATGCAGTAAATTTCTCATGCAGTTTCTCTGCAGTATTTTAACAGTAATTTTGAAAATGGCAGACTGATAATCAAATTGACATTTTGAATTGTTTAAATAAAACCAGAGGTACCATCAAGGTGTTGAGACAGCATTGTATGGATTAAAGAAACACCACACTTCTGCAGCCTTTTCACACACATACCTTAATTAGAAATGGTACATTTTCTTTCCTGAAAAATATGAAACAAAAATTATCTAAATAACCTGGGTACTTACACTCATCCTCCCAAACCTTAAACTCAGTCAAGACTTCTTTTCTGTATCACTCCTAGGGAGCTGTACAACATTACAGACTTTTCAATGAACAGCAGAAATTTCAAATATGCTGCAGTCTTTCACTTTTTATAATTTACTGGTAATTACACTTGTATGTGGATTGCTAACTTTTTCAATAACTACTCCATTTTATCCTCCAGTTTAATTTCATTATTTTATGAAATATTTTGTTAACAACGGTTCCTTATATCTAGTCTTCAATTGCTCCCATGTAACCATAGGTTCAGAGATTGAAAAAGGAAGCAAAGCTTTTCAATGACAGATAAAGGGCTTTCAAAATTTAGGAACTGTATATGCTATAGAGCAGAATCTTTTATGTCTTACAGGTGTACTTCATCTAGGTATGACACTGGCAATATTTTTAGTATATCAAACTATTCACAGTGCCACATAATACAAGAATAATAAACTAAGTTCTAGTTCTAAGTTCATAATCATTTTACGTGTTGCTTTCAACATAACAGTACTCATTTTACACACATTGGTAGATAGGTGTGGGACTACAAAAAACCAGTAAACAGAAAGCTTTCTTTTTTAACCTTAGGTGTGATGATCTGATACTACTTTATTGCTTCTAATATTGCCTATTGCTTTAATTGACTAGGCAGGAGGCAGTGCATCTTATTTGTGAATGCTCATCTATGTTTTCTTCCTAGATCATCACTTCTTCATACAATGACTTGCAAATATCACACAAAACATGGATCTATTCCTGACTAGATATTTTGATACTCTCATAGTGTTACAATGTATAGTAGAATTTTAGTTTAGCTGTTATTTTAAAAATTTTACTCCATCTATTAGAGATGGATTTTTTATTTTACAGGACAAAGTGTAGGTAATTCCAGCTGGGAGTTGGGAAAAAAAATGTGACAGACATCATAGTATTACAGCATTTTCAGTCAAAAGGCCTTGCCTTTTATGAGAAAGCCTTCTGGATTGTATCTATTAGTCTACTGCAATTCCCAGAGCTCTTCTTGTGCCACAGGACAGTGGACTGAAAAATAAAAATGGGAGAGAAACCATTTTATGTCAGGACTTTGGGATTGCTTTGAAACACTTTCTGGAGCACAGTTTACGGCATAAGGCATATGTAACTACCCGAAGGCAGAGCTGTGGCCAGCAGGTGAAACAATCTTTGATTTCAGATGAATGTCAGAGGTTCTCACCCTCTTCTCCAGCAATCCCCAGGTTCATTAGTCTCACTAAGACATGAACGCTGCAAGCACTTTTATGCTTATAGTTACAAAAAATAATAGGGAGTGAATTACTGGAAAGGATACCATGACAGTATTGCTTCTACTGATTCTCTCAGGCTTCACCTACACTGATAACCTAGAGAGTGCCTCAGAAGAACAGGATTTTCCACACTGGCAAGCTGTGAGCACAGTTCTTGGCACGCTTTTTGACCTGTGCTGACCCGCACTCTCCCAAGCAACATCCAAGCAGAGTTCTGCAGTCAGACTTTTCCAAGGCCTAGTCTCACTAGGGAATTGGATGCAATCATCCCGATTTTGGGGGCTAAAATGCGTATGAGCTCAGGTGTGTCTCACCCTATGTCAGCTGCCCGGTTTAGCATCCAGGAACTGTAAGTTCAATTTACTAGTGCGGACCATGCCTATGCGCTCAAAACAGCTGAGCCATACCATGTTTTAGAGCCTTTCTCAGCTGAAGTAGCCAGAATGTGATCTTGGGATAGCCTGGGAGAGTTTCAAAGACCCTGATTTCATAGCTCAACAGGTTGGAAGAACAAATCCTTGTCAGAAACACCAGCAATAAACACTCCTTGGAGCGGGGTGGTGAGGAAGAAGATTCCTTTCATTCTGAACTGGTGCAGTAGGAACCTCCAACAACATCCCATGGTGTGTCTGCTGACGACTTCTAAGTACCAGTTTTATACGGACATCTTATGAATCTGGGATGATTTTACTTCCGAAGTAAAAATTCTGCCAACAGCCATTGTTTTACGAAAAACCTTTTTTTTAAAAAAAACCCGAAGAACCAGGGGGAAAAAAACCAGATTTGACTGCAAAGCATCTGTTTCCAGGGTTCCTGTCAATCAAATCCACAAAAATAGCACCATATTATCGTTTCTGTAAATTCTAATAACGTTGATGGTATTTTTCATCTTCATGTTTAGGCACTTAAGACTGAGAATTTGGAGTTATGCAATTTGACAAAGTCTGCAGAGAAAGTAATTTTCAGAGCTCAGGTTAGTGACCAGCTCCAAGAGTGCTCCGGCTCTCAGTGCTGGCACTGCTCTCTCTCTGCTACGGGTAAAGGAGCAAGCAGGCTCTTCAGCAAAGTTGGCCTGGACTCTGGCAACCAGGTGTTAGGGAACCTTGCAAAGGCTTTGGGGTATCACCAGTGGCTACAGACATGTTTGATTTGTATAGAGACAAGTGAACAGAGTAAAAAGGCTCAACCTCAAGCACTAAGGATTTTTTTTTAAATTATTATTATGGTGGGGTTTTTTTTTGTTTGTTTTAAGGATACTGTGAAAATGAAGAGGCCTAGGAATTTCTTTAAAAATAATTTAACAGTATTTTTCTGCATCAAAATTTGGGAATATTCTGGCTAGAGGCCTTGTGCCTTTACAAATAGCTGAATTATTTCTTCATTGCTAAAAAGACAGAGAAAAGGTGAATCACAGAAAGACTACATGGACTAACACTGTAAATCAAAGACAATTTAAAAAATTTTTTTACAAGTGCAAAGAAAATCACAGCTGAATAGCACCAAAATAAAAACAATGGAAGTAATGTTGAAGAGAGATTAAATTTCTTCCTGACTAGAAGGCATTAAAAGACTCGTATAGTCATGAGAGTATAACAATCAGGCCAGCACAATATCATTGAGACAACATTTTCTAGTCACTAGAGATGACTGCGCTACTCAGGAAAATAAATTAATTTTACTTAAGCTCACTTCCTTAATCTTCAAGGCAAGTGTTTCTTTGACTAGTCTGACACAGTTAAAGTAGTATAGATACCCTCTCTATTACAACAAGCACTGGCAGACTCCATAACTACAAAGTGAGCACTTCTACTGACCTAATAAGCACCATTTCTTGAAATTTTGACACATGGAATGCGCTCAAGCTTTTACATCATCTTGCAAGACAAGATATATCATGAGCACCATTTAAATTTATCTACATTGTGAACTAATAGTATTCCAAAGGAGATATTTTGCAACAAAGCTCCAAAAACATAACATCAATGGCTGCAGGAATTTTCACCTCTACCAATCAATATAATTGTTGGAAGAAGCAATTTCTGAAATTTTGCCAAATGCAAGCAGTACCAACCTAAGCTTTTGCTTTCTAGCATGTAAGTTTTTTCGGCCAAAGTTTTCTTAATATTTCTGCATTTCTGAGAATCAAAAGCCTCTGTTGCAACTCTTTAGTGAAAAGCAATCTCTGTTCTAGAACATATTTTTTATGTTTTGCAAGTATATTACCCCGTATTATCTCTGGCATAGCAGAATTCTGGCTTTGTTTTGGTTTGATTTTTTCCTAGGTGTTACAAGAAGACAAAGTAACTACAGCTAAAGCTTCAACCACATAATTTCATAAAAATTGAAAATGAATGATAAGGAGAAGGGTATTTATACTTGAGAACAAAGAAGGGGATTCATCAATGTACATTCACACAGTCATAAATTATTGTGTGTATCTAACCTGTCACAAGCCATATGTATTCACCCAAACTGTAATACAGCTTCAGCAAGTTCCCTGAATTTCTCAGCTGAAAATAAGGTTTTGGGAACAGAGGGAATTCAACATTTCACACGGTGGCCTTTAATGCATCCTCAAAACCAAGTAACTAGTAGGACCAAAGATAGAACAGATCTGGTCCTGCGTCCGGGCTTGAATTTCTTGAACTGTTTTCCATACAGAACAGAATAAAAGCTTCTGACAAGCAAAGAAAGAAGGGACAGGTCAAATCTGTGTTAGATTAAATGGTTATACTGTTAAGTTTTACCATATGTTGATTGTCCAAAACATTATAAATATAATTGAGTATAAAATATGTTTTATACGGAGAGGTGTTCAACCAGTACAAATTAGCCGCAATTAAATCCTGCCCTTGCTGATTACTGTATGTGTTCAACTGTCAGTCTCTCATGTCTACTCATGCTGTAGCTCATTTCAAGCAATATCCAACTGTATACAGATTTCAAACAGATTTAAATCACTTCAGTCTAGTAAGAAAGAAACGACAGGTGACAGTGAAATTCAAGGCACCGACAAACTCCATTCTGCCATGAGTTGCAGGAACAGGGTGTGCAGAGACAGTTAACCTGAACACGGCACTTTCCACCAGTGGCTGAAATTTTTGTAGCATCCTCAAGTCAGACATAGATGTTTCTGTACAACAACTACACTCCCCCTCTTTTTTTTTTTTCCTGTGTTTAATGTTAGTGGAAGATGCCAGATGGATGGTTTTGGAGATTAAAATGCCCTTTTTCTATATTCAGGGAAAGTTCAGCATAGTCAGCTGCAGGAGCAACTAAATGAATGTAGCCCGTTACTGCCTCCTTTCAAGGGGTAGAAAAGTAATTCTATTTCCATGCTCATTCACTCTTCATTTCTTGTACTGATTATGCCAATTAGAGCAGTCCTTTTAGCGATGCGGGCATCTGCCTCCTAGAAATCTTACCCGTCTGTTTATATGCTTGCAGGTACTGACAGCTGTAGAATGATTTTGATATAGATCGTTTAACTATCCCCAACGACGAGTGAGGAGATAAGCTACAGACTGAGTGGTAAACACTCTGCCGAGTCATTTATACTGTTTCTGCTTTAGTGCGCTCCTTTCCTTTACTATGGGATACACACTGCATAAAATTAAATAGATATATATATACATGCATAAAATATATATTCTAGAAATTTCTTTTAAACTGGAAAAAATTTTTGGACTGTCTTTACTGCAGATACGTACAACTGTCACAAATGTGGGTACCAAAGAGAGAGAACTATATCTAAATAAGATGCACGATTGCACATCTGCAAACACAAAATCTAAGTTCTTTCCCTCTAAACCTCATTAGCTTACAATTATTTCTTTTCTAGGATAAAGAATGTCTGATTCATATATTCTGCTTGGTTTCCTAGTGAACACACCATTTGTTTTCAAATGAAAGTCAAATTCTTTATTCTCAAAGTTCTCGTCAACTTGACCCATAAAGAACCTCATCTTCATTTTTTTCTTCTAATGTATCAGCTTTCCTTTCCTGCTTATGGTCATCTTCTTCCCTGGGTGACTCCAAGGTTTTCCTTACATTGACCTACATGGCAGGCTCATCTTCCCTCGTGTTTTAGCTTCACTCAAGAACTTAAAATCTTCCCTCCCCTCAAAACTTGCTCTTTTCAATTAGCTTCCTAATACGGACTTTAGTCTTTCCTCTTTCCAAATGTTGTCCCTAGATTTTAAGACTCTTGCTTAAGCTTAAATAAATTAAAAAATTAACAAACAAAAAAGTCCAGAACTAAATGGCATTAACAAGATACATATGTAAAATAGACTGATTTCATGATAGTTCACGTCTTACTCCTTTCTTTACTGTTCTGTTCTCCTGTATTTTAATCCCTGTTTAATCTAATTTATATGCTGCGATTGGTATGTTTAAAATAGTCCTACTTTCAACCTGAAGGGGTTGAAAGATGTTACTGCATTATAGTGTAACAGTATTATTTTGCTTACAGTAGTAACTGTTCAGAATATCTATGAAAATCCAAATGCAGTAACAACAGAAGCAAATCCTTTTTAATAGTGAACTGATTTTAAAATATGCCATGTTATTTTACATGTAATAGTAGTTGCAGTTAAAGCCACTCTTTCCTGTGAATAGAATATACATGAGTAGCAGAGGTTTTTTACATGCCACATATAAAGCAGAGTACTGACCTGCATACAAAAACATTTAACATATTAAGGTAAATGAGGCTATTGGGAGGGAGACTTGCCAGGAAAGAGGAGACTAAGACTCTGCATTAACACTCAGGCAAAGTCTATCAAGCAAAATGCACTTTCTGCTTTGGAGCTGGGCGCTGCTGTGCAGGCAGAAGGGCAGCTGGAAGCGGGCAGCAGGGCCATGTTCAGAGCCCCACTCCACGCTGGCGACCACATTTGCACGCAACCGACTTCATCAATCAGAAACATGCCACGTGAAATGTAATGGTTAAATAAAGAATAGCTGAGAGACTAAAAGGAAACTGTGCTCTGACCAATAGCAGAGAATGCAGAAAAAGAAATGAGATAAAAAAAATACTTCTCATTAATCTTTCATTTCCTGAAATACTTTTTAGGATTATAAAAAACAAGTTAGCGACACAAAGTGTAGCACTGACTTATGTGCTTTAGCCGGGACATCTCAAAAGATCCCTGTACTGAGAGGAAAGGTGTTTAGAGTCTTAGTTTGATTTTTGTTTTTTATTTCAATGGTAAGAAACCTATTGTTTTTAATTTCCTTCAGAACTCTTTAGGAGAATCCTAAATTGGGCAACACAAAAATCTGTTCACTTCTGAAAATCCTGGCCACCATCTTCAAGGCTTGATGGCGTTTGCCCTCTGTGCTTTGAGACTGAGAATTCAAAAATGCAGACCTACAATAGCCAAGCTGCCCCTTTTTATCTGGAGGCTTTGGGTATCCCCCAAGACTTTTATATAAATGTAGTGCACTCTGGTTTACATTAGAAAAGGAAACATTTATCTTATCACATTGATATCGGCTCAGTACAATATTACATTCTGGAATAAGAAAATATTGCAACTTTTCTTGAAAAGGTCAAGAGGTACTGTTTATCTTTGGGGCATAATGAATTACATCGTATTGCCTCCCTAAGAACTCTGAAAGAACAGAACATGTTTTGACGCATAATGCACAACGCAGCGCTCTGAGACAGTAGGTGGAATAATAAACAAAGCTGTAGTGTAATATTTCCTGCTTGAAAATTCTGTATACATATGAACCTACGCGAGAAACCTGGTTGGCAGCTAGTGCTTTTGCTATTAAAAGAACTATGTGGGACAATTCTAATAAGGGATGACTTACAAATATCTTTAATCTCTTAATTGCATCCTAAATTAAAGTTTACTTATTTACATTATTACATGTTAAACTTTATAGCTGCTCAGCAAGGTAATATAAAAGCTAGAAGTTTCTGGCTTCCAGTTTTATAGTCAGAACACATCTTTTTATTTATGAAAATCACATTCCTTGTTATGTCTCACTGCTTAGTTTATGCTGCAAGGATCGCACTCTCAATTCATTGTTATTGATCGCTAAATACTGCCCACTGTTCTGAAATGTTTCAAGTTAAGCTTTACAATGACTGATGAGAAAAAAAAATTAGATTATGATAACTTAATCTGAAGTCCCAATAATAGAGAGACTTATGTCTCCTCATATTTCTTGCATCAAGCCCAGTAACTTATAAGTGGAATTTTTAGGGGAAAATCTATGATGATACTTACCACGCAAAAAATGTTTTGCCCACAGGAAACAAAGAAAACACAAGCAAATTTTTAATAACCTTATCTTTCAACAGAAGTTCATCTATATCCCACAAATTGCCTATGAGGAAAACTTAGTAAGAAGTAATATGTGACTTAGTCCTACATATTCATTTTTGAAAACGAGTGAGAAATTGAACTAATGAATGAACAAGGATGTGTGGAAAAAAACGAGAGAATTAAACTAGAGACTAGTGGTAGCCCAATGCACTTGAAAAATCTTCAGTGCTCCGCAAACTTCTGCCTGCAGTCGTATGTTGCCTGGAGTATTATGAAATTAGCAGCATGTAGATGCAGACCACAGCAGTAATCTGAAAGGTAGGCATGGGTCTCAGCATGCCCCATTTGTGCTCAGAACTACTACCTTCTAGCCAAGGCTGCTGCAAGGATCTTTTCCTTATTCTCTTCAGCTCAAATTCAAAACAGTGATCACAATGCTCAGTTTTTACTTTACCTCTTAATACAGGAAAGGAGAAGTACTCACAGAGCTGGAATTTGTCTCAGATGGCAGGTGAGAGCTAACAGCACCAGCTCTTGTAATCTGCTCACTCAACACAAGAACACACATTTCAATTTATTGTGCCCTGAGATCTTGAAACACACAGTGGTCAGAGGAGTATCAGTAGGCAGGGGGTGCTCTAACACACACTACAGATCTTTAGCAATGTGGAAAAAAAAGAAAGTGAAGAGACAAACCTGCGGTCACACCTAGATTAAATATGCAGAACAGACACGAAGACCTTTAACTTCCATTCAATTCAGAAAAAGAGGTGAGAAACAGAGAAGAGATGAATACAGAAAACTTCCTATTTGTGGGTACTGGGTCATGTAAGAAAAAAATGGAGATTAATATGAACTGCATTACTCCATCAAACCTATATATAGAAATGCCACAAAAGTGCCAACAGAACAGCTTCAATGGTAAGAGGCAAGACCTCCACATTAAAGTAGGTATCTGAAAGAAAGCAGCTGAGGAGATTGAGCTTGAACCTACATAGTCTTGGAGAAAAAATCGTAGCTAAATCACTTTTCCAAAGAATATGCCAAACATGTAAGTTTGTGGATTGAGTCAGGGCTTCATCTTTAGAGAAGAACTCTTACCCCATCATACAGAAAAATAGGGAAAAATAATTCATTGTGAAAATATTAACTGGAGTGTCATAATGTAGGTCTTATGGTTACAGGAGATGAAGACGTGATCAAACTGAATAAAGAGACAGGGAGTTGGGATCACAGATTTGTTCAGAAACCAGTCAGTTTGGAAAACGATTTGAGTCTGGCTTGCCCTATAGAAAAGTTAAGTAACTGTCAGAAGAAAGCAAAGTGCAAATGAAGAAAAGATTATTCTGCATTCAAAAAATTCTGAAAAACAATCTTCCTGAATTCTTTTGTTTTCTGGTAGATCTCTTCTTTCCTCTGTTTTTTTCCCCAAGGGAACTGAAGAAGCTAAAGCATATCCAATTATTTAAGGTCTCATCAAAGATATCAAGAGACATTTTGTGGAAAAGGGATTAATAAACACATTCGTCAGATTTCGAGACAATGACCGTGGCTGCCTCTGTCCAAACTGCAACGAACAGAAAGACGTAGAACACTCTTTCTGCTCTTGTTTTCTTTCCCAAATATTTTTACTTTCCTAAAAATTCTGTCACAACTGAAGCAAAGCCAAGAAGGAAAAATTACAGAGTGATAGGAAGGTTAGATTTTTAGTAACTCACTATCAGATTAATGGTAAATATTAATAACCTTGAATAGGACTATGCCCAATTCTGCCAGTTGGCTCATAGCTATGCTATCCGAGTCTTGAAAATAATGTTATCTGCAGGGTTTTGGTTCAGAATAATACTCCCAATTTTAAGGAGAGTGCCCAGTATGCATAAAATGTTTAGAATTCCTAACAAACTACCTTTGGTGTCCGAATTGCTAAACCAATAAGCTAAATTCATAACTATGAAGTGGTAAAATTGAAGTAACATAAACCACAACTCCCACAAATTTAGCCAAGTTCTATCATTTGTCCCCTACTATTTAGGAAACAATGCATGTAAGTGGATAGCTTTGCTTTCCACACCTTTTAAGAAAGAAAACTTAACTTTAAAACTAAAGAAAGTTTTCTACTTTGATTTTCCACATTTTATCTGACTTTTCTGTATCAGGTCCTACCAACGGTTTTTTGTTGTTTTTTTGTTCTTTCAAAGTACAGCCATTTGGCATCCACGATTTTCTCATGGGATTTAGAGAACCAAAACCCATAAATGAATTTTAAATACAGAGTTAAAAGTTGTTCCTTCATACTCTTTTTGAATGTACCAATACTGGATAACAGCATTGATAAATTATAATAATTCAGACCTGCTGAAAGGACTGCCTGTATCTTCAGTAAGTCAGGTCACCATTCTCTGAGGAGGAACTGCAGATATTCCTGGATTCGCTGGGCATCTTAGATTTAACACTTGGCCTCTCAGTGCAATTTTCAGCTTTTAAAACTGGTTTTTGGCTTTAAGGAAGATTTCTGAAGGACTTGGCTAGCTCCAGGCACTTAACCCTGGTTGTACACTTGCAGTGCACCAAAGCCTGTGGCTGCCAGCTGGGAAGTCATCGACAGTGCTGACGAAGAGACACGATAGCCTGCCATAGCACGGTGAGCTCCAGACTGAAACTATATCCTTGACGCACCCTATACATCTTGAACAAACATGGACAAATAAGGTACTGTCCGAGGATCTCAGGAAATGCTGGTTGCCAGCTTAGGGAGAAGGACAGGGAATGAGAAGAACAACAAAGTTATGAGCAAAGTGGATTTTCCTGTCATCATTCGAGTATTTCCAACCTGTGGTAGCAGGAGATGCAGCAATTAGTGGTCAACCTGGGAAAAGGCGAAGACAACCAAATTAGAAAAGCAGTTGCTGCCTTGAGGAATCTTTCAGGTCTCATTCACATCACGGGGACTGTTAGAAGTTACAGTTAGCCCTTACAGCACTTGTCTGATTATTGGCCTATGTGTAGAAAATACTCGGTATTTTGCACCATTCTTCTCTTATATTACCAGAGAAAGCTCTTCTCCTTCAAACTGAAGCTTCTCTGTTATGCCTCAGGTGTATATAAAAGGGCCTGTAAGGACAGGAAGGATGGGAAAAGCCCTTAGGACACTTACTGCAGTTAATAATCAGAAAAAGGAAGAAACAAAAAAGATATTTGCTCATCACATTATACAGAAATAATTAGGGGATATTAGGCCTTACTAATAGATTTTTATTATTAGGGAAATCATTAAAAAGAGGAAAAACTCCAATCAGAAATTACAGAACATAGTGCCAGCCGGTGGATAAATACAGTGCACAGACTTTGCAATAGTTTGGAAAACATGTTCAAGAAGGTTAAGGGGCCACTGAACAAAAGTATAATTAAGTTTTGCAGCATGAAGTTTCTCATGCATCTATCGTGACTCAATGATATAAAAAACAAACGTTAAAGAATATTTTATGTATCTATTCACATAAATGGTATGAAGACAGATTTTTGGCCTCTCTTTAAAAGCAATGAAAACCAGCCCAAAAATAACAGGATAAGGTGTTAAGAGAAGGTTTTAGTAGCAAGATTCCACACAGTAGTAAAGTTGGACTGTGCAAGCCACTTTGCTGTGGCTTGCAGATGTGCCCTGATTTACATTCTGGGATATTTTAGCACCTGAGAGGATTAATATCAGCATATGCAAATGTGTCTGTGCATCACAATCAGCTGACCAAAATGGAGATAGTGCAGGCTGATAAACCACGACAATGATCCATAAATAAGAGTTGTCAATATAAGCAAATGAAAGTTACGGTTTCATTTAAGCCGGACTCTAAATGTGGTAACGAATGGAAGGAAAGAGGATAGCCAAACATCTTTAATTATCGTAGTCATCAAGCAGCAACGGCATCAAACAACAATCACCTAATTAGAATCGCTCTGAAGCGGCAAAAAAGCATATTGGTCACTCAGGTCTTTTTGCAACACGAGATGAGTTTTTGCTGATGTTTTGCTCTTGACTATGGCACTTCTTTCTGCTCCCAAGAGCACATCCTTGAAGCTCCATGGCTTCCTCCTCAACCCTCCCATCACAGTTCCTCCTCTCTCCTTTAACTCTGTATTTGCCCATGTACATGTGGAAACCTACAGCTTCGTATCCGTCCTATG
>NC_134643.1:30158281-30190781 GCF_030463565.1 Pelecanus crispus
AGAACCTGGCCAGCTTTGTTCTACCTAAAACACGCTGGCCCATTTTAAAAGCCGCATTTTTCTCAACAGCGCCTGGCTTTTGTTTCTTCTTTTCGTATTAGCTGTTTGAAAGAAGGCAGATTGCTATATACGTAAGCATGAAAATAATTATGTATGTTAACAAGACGTAAGAGAAATACCTTAAGAAGTGTTTAAATGCCAGGCTGCAAAGTCTGTCAGTCAAGTTTTTAACTACAAAACACCTAAACGTTCACACAGTAAAAATCTCCAACCACACTAAAAATCTCCAGAGCTACCAAATACTCAAACTTAATTCTAATAAGCTGAATATTCCGTATGAGTCCAATGTATCTGTATAGTGCTGCACAAATGTGAATATCAAAGACAGCACAACAAGGAAATATTTTTTACAGACATCTTTACCACTTCCACTGTAAACAAATACTCAAATATTACATTTAATTATTTTCATTATTGCATAACTTAGGCACTCAATATTGGACAGAAACTTGGGTGCTCTACAACAGCAAACAAGGGTATTCCCAGTCCCACCTAGCATACAACTGACATGAAAATCAAAGGAACACAGAATGTTTTGTACCACCTCAGGGAAAAAAAATAATCATTAAATCTAGATAAACAACTATTCTTCCAAACTACATAGCAATCTCCAATTCCCATTTTATCACCACATACTCGTAGATATTTCAGTACACATCAACATATTAATTCAGTATTATGTAATATCTTAGAAGAATTTTTCTTTGCAACAGGCAGTTGGAAATTCTGCTATGAAAGTGCAGTGTATTTGTTTCAAAAAAGCCCCTCATTGCCACAGAACTGGAAGACAGAAGAATTTAAACCATTTTTTGTCATTATTGTACAGGATTTTTTTTAAAGCATTTGAAAATATAGTTCAAATACACAGAAAGGTAAATTGTTTTTCATCTTAACTGGAATGCAAGTGGATAAATCACTTGTATTTGAGAAGACAATAGCTTGTAGTCCATGTTTCACTGGTTATGAGATTGCACACCTTTTCATGATACACTTTATCTCAAAGTTGTCTGTGGCTGTTCCTATTATGCTGTGTGCATGACCTTTTAGTAAGCTGAAGAAGATACAGTTATCTTCTTTTCTGACATGCAACATCTATCAATCAACATGTTTTCACGTAATTTATTCAAGGCAAATAGCAGCTCCTAAGGCTAGTGAACCGCAGCACTATCCCAGTGATTTTGATTAAGGAACGATGTGCACGACTTAGGTGAGAAATGAAAAATGCATACCACTGTTGATAAAGATGTAACTGAAACAGTAAACGGATCTGAAAGACCAAAATGTATATATTTTAAAGTGATTCACAGGCACTAAAAGAACCCAGTATCATCAGTACAGGAGATGTGTTATTTGATGAACTACTAATGTTGCCAATTCAGTTTACCTTTAGTTTTTAAAGCAATGCCTACATAGTTTTCTTGGCCTAATCTACATTTTTCTCATTGAATCAAGAATGTAAATTAAGACAAAATGATTCTTTTTCAATTTCATGCTGAAGTAGCTCAAGTTAGTGAATGTAATTTCTCCTAACAAGAAAAATTTATCACTGTACAGCTCACTCAGTTACCTCTTGTAGTGAGTTGACGTATGCATTTATGGAAGTGAAAGGATAAAAGGATTGATAAATGTGGCAAAGGAATAGTCCCTTTACTAATTCAAGGCAAGGCAAGCACAATTAAATGACTCTTACCAAACAAGGAAATGTAAAGATCATTGCATCATCTATGAAATAATCCTCATCTCTGATGGAATGTGGTTTATTTTTCACTATGACTGATTTATTTACTCTATTCTGAAGTAAGTCTTTCCTTTGGAAAAAGAAACCAAGTTGCCTTATTTTTACACACCTAGTTACTAGGTGAAACGAAAGTTTTTGTTCACTCTGAAATCAAACTATGATGAAATCAAAGCATAAGTATATAAATAAGGCATTCTAAAGTTATTATTTGTGTTTTATGTTCTGCAGAACCTTCCTTATACATTCTGGAGATGCAAGTCCAGTTCCATAGGCCTTTTATGCCACATGCTAAAAATGAGAACAGTCTGCCTTACCATGGTGAAAAGAAGGTTTCGGTTTTTTTGTCTTGTATGGAAATCACTAAATTCTAAAATTCTAAATTCTAATTTCATTGTGGCATGATTTCATCGGATCCTATCATTTCTGATATAAGTTGTTCACACAACACATCCAAATTTCATTTATATTTTGCAACTAACACTCCAAGCAATTCTGTTGTTATTTATACTGTCAGAATGCCTGAGTCGTAGACTAGGAATCTATTGTACTGGTACTGTGCAAATACTGAACAAATTGGCAATCTCTGCCCCTCGTGAAAAACATGAATACATGCAGAACAGACAGAGGGGAAATTACAGTGAGACAACGAAGGAACATTGTCAGCATGACAGTCAGTGATCTTTGTATACCATCCCAACCATTGTCTATATCTAAGTATGTCTCTGAAGGAGAAAAATGAAGTCATTATTGATGTACTTAATCAACCCATTGGAACCAGTAATAAAAGGTTACTGTGAAAAATTAGAATAATGTGAAACTTTTACTGAGCTACTTGACGAAAAGAGCTCAAAAAAGTTGATGGATAATTAAGTGCATAAAACAAGATAAGGTTAACTAGTTTCTTTTAAGCAGTGTAACAAACAGGAACTACATTGTTAAGGTACAGATAAAATGAAATGAAATTAATTCACTACTCACATTTGTTAAATTTCTCCACAAGAAATGAGAAACTTCATCTGCTAACTCCCTCTTTTACATTTAAATTCAACAACATATTCTGTATTAGTTAGCTGACATTTAAAATTTTATAATGTCTCTAATTACAACAGCTTTGCATTTTTACCTGCGTCATTCAAACAAACTCGTCTTTTTGCTATATAGTCTACCAGGTATTACATCTGTTCAGTTCAATATGTGAATGCTACTCTGTATCAATTCACTGGATTAATCCAATCTAATCTATACTGGTTAATCTAACTGAAAAATGCTTAATTAGAAGGCAGGAGGAAATTTCCATTCTTCTATTTTGTTTTGGTAAGAAAACTCATCACGTGGGTGACTCTCAGAAGGAACTCAGAAAGCTCAGAAATACAAATGTATAGCCAGAGGATAAGGGAGCCCGTTACTGAGAGTCAAAGGTCCATTACTCTTCCCCTTGGACAAGGAAGAGGGCTCGGACATGCTCTCCCCTCTTTCTTGGCCAGTACAGCAAGGGCTCTCCCACCCTACTGCCCTTAACACTGAGTTTGCCTTCCTGTTTCAATATCCTTTAATTGATGAACACACATGCTTTTGGAGGTTACTGGTACTTCTTGCCATTATAAACCCACTATTTTTGTTGTCCCTAAACCAGAGGCTACTTCTGTTACAGAAGCATGAATGTCTGAATACTGCAGATCAGTTCACTAGCTATGTGCTAATACACTAGCCTGCAGAACCTGACTTCAGCGGACAATCTTCAGCCTCTTGCATTTTTGCATTTATACAGATGGTTAGTAGTACAATTACTCTTCAGCCTCCTAGCAGTTGTCAAAATTAACAAAGGATGGCGTTATTAATTAATTACAGTAACGTGTAGATGCCTAAATTAGGGCCCCATTAGATTTGACACTGCACATGTACCGGCATAAAAAGATTAGGCAAACACACAGTAGGAAAGAGCAAAAGGCAAGGACAAACAAAGTGTTCCCGGTTACTACAAGTGCAAGAGTTTCAGTCCACCCACGGACTAGCCACTGTGAGCTCACTGTAGACACCGCATGGACGTGAACTTCAGGGACAGCAACAGACACAGTGGATTTACAAGTTTTTATGGGGAACTCCTCTCAAGCCCAATAGGCTGTGTGGGAGAAAGCATGAAGTTGGCTGAACAAAAACTGGAGTAATCAGCAATGAAGGCTGGCATCACTGGTAGAGTGGAAATTAAAGTTGCGGTTTTGGTAACACCATCCAGGAGATGAGATTGTAGGAGAAAGGGAGAAAGGAAGATTTGGAAGTACTGGGAACCTGTTAAGAAGTCCAAAATCCTTCTTTCTCCCCCATCCTTCTTTGGGTCTAATTATGGACAAGGAGTGAGTATACGAGAACGAAAAGACTAAGTCGCACAAGAAGTGACAGAAACAGAAGCAACAGAAGCAGAGATGAGAGATGAAGCATTCCTGGAGTTTTTATGGTTTTTTGGAAGCCAGGAAAACACTGTAGACAACACAAACAGAAAAGGGCTGACTATGTATTGGATAGGTATGCAGTCTGAGACTAGTGAGAAGGAGATGGAAGGGATAATGCAGGCATGAGAGAAAAGAAGTCAGATTTAGGACAGTAGTGCTGATTTTCAGAGATCTTCACCAGTTTCAACAAAAGTTCCAGTCCTCCTACCAGATCTTTCAGTATTTACTCAGCAGGGATAAAGGATTCTCCCTGCAGACCAAGGGAAAAAAAAAAAAAAAAAAAAAAGTGCAAAGAACTTGAAGATAGTTGACTTCAAAGAAATTTATTTCCCTTGTTATTCTTGTATAGATCTGAGATAAACTCTTTACTCTTTAGAAATGGTAGCAACTACCAACATGGTAGGAACTTTTAGGGTGTGACTACTTTACCACTATTTTTACCACATGAATGTTTGAAATCACATTGATGCTTTGCTCAGTAGTGAAGATTTGAAATGAAGTTTTCCTCATTCAGAATCTAAAAATGACAGCAACCCAAGACTTTATGGTTAAGCTATTTACTTTTTTACTGTCTGGGATCACAGCAGTTGGTCTTCACTACTTTCTAAATGCAGTCTAACACCAGTCAAATGGAGAGATACATTGCACTGGATGTCCCGCAGCAGAAAACTACAGAATATTGAATAATGAAAACCCCACAGCATTAACCAGACCTTCTAAACCACGTCTCATTTTTGTTTAGCAAAGATAAAAGATGACCTAGAGGTGACCTAATTATTGGGCAGAATGGATCTTGGGGAGACCAGGATTCAAGTCCCTCTTAGCTGTTCATGTTCAGATGTAAACTGAGTGATTATTTGCATAAAATATGGATTACAGCCTAAAAGTTTGAAGTTGTGTAGAGGTAGGCAGGAACCAGTATTTCTTTGAGAGCAGTTCTGTTTATGTTACAGCTTCTCAGTTTGCATTTCATAAAAGGACCTTTCATCTTTTCACCCTCTGCTAGGTGAACTCTCTTGCCAGCCTAGGCAGCTTATCGCTGCTGTCAGGAAAGGTGTTAGCAAACAGTGTGCATACCCTACGTACATGCAGTTACAAACAAACGAGCAAATCTTATACTGTTCGTTGCCAAGTGGGAACCATATCTACAATTGCAGTCTAAATATGATCAGGCTGGTATTCACATTAAGGAAGGAAGGAAAAAAAAAGAAAAAAAAAAAAAAGAGACTTCTCTCCAAAGCAGAGAATGTCTTCTGTGCTGATTTTAAGATGTGTATGAAACTGTACAAACAGCAACTGTATTTTGTTCCATAATTTGTGTTCTAAACTGAGTTCTTCCACAGCAAAATAAATCTAAAGAAAATTACAAAGCTGAAACAAACAGCCACACAGAACAGAGACTTCTAAAATACTTGGTCCAGATGCCTGTGTCTCAAACTTAGCAGTGGTTATAGTGATGCAATACTATTGAAGTACACATGATTTTAGGCCTAAGTGTTGTAAGCGGAGCTTCAAAAATACTACGCAAATAGTACCAGAAGCTGCTGTGAAACTGGCATGATAAAAATATTCACAGTTTCAACCTGCAGGGCAAAATCTGGGCAAAGAAGGAAGAGTAGTGTGGGTCTGCTAGGACAAGCTTTGAAAGAGTTTGGGGATATGGGGATGGGTCCTCCAAATACCATCCAGTTGGAAGAACACATAATCCTCCTTGGAAGTGAACTGACTAGGCTAGAAACAAGGGAAGAGACCAAGGCCAAAGTTCTGGAAGGAAGATGTCTGAAGGAAAACTGATGACTGTAAGGTTTAAGGTTTAAATTTAATGTTTCACAAGGCATAGCTTGCTAAAGGAAAGAGAAATATAAAACTAGATCATAAAACTGCCCTCCAAAGCCAGGAGGGTTAGGATGCGAGGGGTTTGGCCGCCGCAACGAATGTACAGGGAAAAGAACTATGGGGAAAAATGGTCAAAGAAATATAGTTATCTGAGAAACTTCTCCTTTGGAAGAAGCTAAAAAAACACATACAAAGATACGCAAAATGAACAGGACAGCACAAAGACTGGAAAGAGCAGAGATATCAAAACTGTCACTGATCATTATCAAGGAAGATGAGTGTCACCGGTGCTACAAAGAAGGAAGAAATATGAAGAAAGATGTGGATGCGTGAGAGAAGGTGGACCTAAATGGTTATAAAACAAATTGAGATGATTATGGAAAAAACACTGAGGGGAAAGGGGAAATTGTAAGTAAGACTGAAAATGCATGGCTAGAGTGCCAACATAACTCTGTGTGTTGAGTATCAGCAACAGCCCATCTCACTACCCCAAACCCTCAGCAAAAGTACAGTATGTAGCAACCTGTCTAATGGTTGCATTCAGTTTTAAAAGCAGGTGAAATCTAAAGCATAACTTCCACATTGCTTTCTGTTCACATGTATAACCAACACCTCTGATAACCTGTACCCCATTAAAAGCACCAGCACCAAAATGTTCTGATAACCATCACAAGGTAGGGAAGCAGAAGCAGAAGAGCTGCTGGAAGAAAGCAGGCCCCACGGGCATGTAACCCAGACTGCTGCCGGGCTAGAAATGTTTTTGCTTTTCTCTGTTTCATGAATAAAATACAGGTTATGTGAGTGAATATACATTACTGCTTCACATACTGGCTGAAAATGAAGTGGTTTTGTTTTCAGAAAACATTAGTTATAAGCTTAACACGGTAGGGCTCCTGGCTATGCCTGCACATTACTGTTATTTTTATATTTGTATTTTGAATTAAATCTAAAAATCAGAGGTCAATGAACTATAACATTCACTAAAAATTTCTGGTTGTCTGATGAATCACAGTTAACACTGGTTCAGTTATTTATGTTTTAATGCTATCTGATGTCCAAAACCTGCTCGTCTAAGTCTACTAATAGATAAGCCATTAGGAAAGATTTCCCAGATAGTTTAAGAAAACAAATTCCAGCCTACAGAGCATTTGCTGAATTGGTTTCTCAGATAATTTATTAGACATTTGTGTTTTGTGACTGGTCATTTAAATCATATAATATTGCCTTCACTCCCTGGTTGAAAGATTGAGGGACTAAAACTTCTTAGAAGCAGCAAAGGAGAAACAGCAAGTACTGCTTGTGTGGGCGTAAGTAATTCTGTTGAAATAGAAACAGTTATCTACTCTGAAATAAAAAAAACATAGCATCGCAATAATAACTGATTTCATTAATTAGAAATGGGAAAAGAATCAAATAATGTTCAGGATTCAAACATTTTTGTTGTGAACTCCAGTAAGAAGACTTTCAGCTACAGAAACCAGCATTAATGCATACACACTATTATTTAATCAAGTTTTGTATACTTTTTAGTATTGATTTTAAAAAGAGTACCTACCTCACATAATTTACGGGCTGAACGCCTGGTGAGCAAGGTATGCAATTTGCTCCCTGATTCTCTGAACCCAGTTTCTAAAACCTGCCAGTCATCATTTAACCAACTAAAATGGGCAGCTGCATTAGAGAAGTGATTTTTCACACAGAACCTAATGGCATCTGAACAAATATGAATAATATCTGAAATACCATTTTAGCAGTTAGTAGGGCTTGAAAATTTCTCTGAAATGTATTTGCTCCTGGCAGGCTTGTGATGTTCTATCCTGTAGACGCTGAGCAGAAGCAGTATGATACTGCCTTGTCTGGAAGTGACTTGTAAGGAAGACGGTAACCCTTTCTTAGGTGGCTGGCAGAGGGCTATTCCCTCAAAAGAGGATTTTCCCAGTAAACCTGCGCAACCAGGCTTGTCAATGCATAGTTGAGATAGGGATGAGATAGGGACAAAGCCATGCAAGCTCTCAGTATGTTCTCTTCCCTTTAGTAGTACATACAAGTGGGACAGTGCTCTAATGAAACAATTTCCTCCTGAGCTGCAAGCCATGCGCCTCACTACACTGACTACCCCTATGTAACACTATTTGAAAAATCACCTCAAATTCCTATATCCCCAGTAACAAGAAAACCTTGAAAAAGATACAGAAGTGACCAGGCTTCTCCTTGAAGAACAAGGTGTTTCAGAAATACGAAATAGTTTGAATTCTTCAAAGTTAGGAGAAAAAACAGGAACATGGGTGAGGGTTACCACTATGCGTGCAATGAAGTACTAACTATAGTTGTGTGGTTTGGGTTTTTTGAAGGTAGACAACCTTTTTTTAATGTATTAATCTGCGTCTTCCACTAGCAATCAGCCATCCTGTTTTTATGCATATTAAACAAAGTACATCTTAACACAGTATGTGCATTTCAAATGATGACATGCCTGAACTCAACGTAGAACCAATAAAAAACATTAGGTCTGTTAAAAGTAAAACCAAAAGCCATTCTCTTTCCTCAGCCTCAGACAGAAATTAATGAAGTCATCAGGGTGCTGGAGCAGTCAGCAAATGCAAATGCTACCTTAAAGATTGCTTATGCTGCAAACTTCAAATAGAAAGGGGTGGAAATAGGAGCTACTCAATCACTGGCTAACTGGGACTGTAGGTGTGAGATTTAGAAACACTATTAATAGGCAACTGTTAGAGAACTGGGAATTTTTTTTCATTGTTTCCATTTTCAGGAAAAAAAACCCCCTCCAAGTTTCAATGCTGTGCAGTTCTGCAATAAGGCATACATAAAACATGAGTAATCACAGGTGTTTTGTTAGTTCAGAAAAAAGGTACAGTGTTTATCAGATAGAATCATAGAATCGTTTAGGTTGGAAAAGACCTTTAAGATCATCCAGTCCAACCATTAACCTAACACTACTAAGTCCACCACTAAACCAATTAAGGGTAGAGTCATAATTTCATGTTTCCTGGCTTGGTGGCTGGATTATTTTTTAATTAAAGTAAAACTAGGAATCATTAAGGTTGAAAAGGATCATCAGTCCAACCATCAACCCAACACCACCACGCCCACTAAACCATGTCCCAGAGTGCCACATCTACCCGTTTTTTGAACACTTCCAGGGATGGGGACTCCACCACCTCTCTGGGCAGCCTGTTCCAATGCTTGACTACCCTTTCCAAGAAGAAATTTCTCCTAATATCCAATCTAAACCTCCCCTGGCACAGCTTGAGCCCATTTCCTCTCGTCCTATCGCTAGCTACTTGGGAGAAGAGACCAACACCCACCTCACTACAACCTCCTTTCAGGGAGTTGTAGAGAGCGATAAGGTCTCCCCTCGGCCTCCTCTTCTCCAGGCTAAACAACCCCAGTTCCCTCAGCTGCTCCTCATAAGGCCTGTGCTCCAGACCCTTCACCAGCCTTGTTGCCCTTCTCTGGACACGCTCCAGCACCTCAATGTCTTTCTTGTAGAGAGGGGCCCAAAACTGGACATACACACATACATACTGGACACAGATACATAGTGTGTTTCCTTAAATTTGCAGAGAAGATGATTGTAATTCTTTCAGAATACTAAAAGAATATATGACCACTTTGAAATAAAAAAATATACATAACCAGCAGGGACAAGTGGCAGAAGAACCAGCAGGGACAACAGGCCACAACTTCTAACTCTCTCAATACTGGAGGACTCTTCATTGTTATCTCACTTTTAAACTAATACCATTTTCAACTATTTAAGACCATAAAACAAAGTCAGCGATCAATTTTAAATTAAATCTTTGAACATGGGAAACATACCCATCCACCCACTGAATAGATGAACAAAAATACATTTCTTAGAGGTCGATTAAGTTGGGTTTCATTGTATCAGTGCAAAAAAGATAACATATTCCAGCAATTTTGAAGGCAAGGATTTCTCTAAGAATCTAAGATGGAGGAAAGGAATATATCTCTCTTAAAAAGTTTTTTTCCACTTGCAAGAGCCCCTTCCCAGCTGTTTGAAAGATGGAGGAGGGCATAACCAGGATAGAGACATAAATCGCATTCCCCATGCTACAGAGAAGAAGGTATGTAATTTTTTCTGTACAGTTTGTAAAGTGTTATATTCTCTAATAGCAGAATACAGCACTGGAGAAAAAGGGCAACTGCTTTTCCAGTTTTCAATGCCAGGTTAGGAAGAGGAGGTGTTTTTATTATCATCTGCATCGCAGACAAGACTCATTTAGGCAGGAAAAAAACCCTGAGCTGTCAGAACCTGGCTAATGTTTTGGGAAGGCAAGTTGACAGGGTTCCTTAATATAGCAGAACTGGAGAAAAAAAAAAAAAAAAAGCAAAAGCAAACCTGCAAGGTGAGGTACAGAGATAGGGCTCCTAACATCTCTGACAGCACGGCAACCATGGCTGCCTCTGTATTTCCTCAACTGCTTTATGAAAGAAAGAGAAGGGGGCAAGGAGTTGACTGAATCTGATAGGAAGGAAACACGATCTGAATGGTCCATATTATTGCCAAAAAGTTGTCCTCTAATTAAACTAATAAATATAGTTATGAAGTTTTCTTCTGCATGCTCAGAGCAAGCTAATGGTGAAGTGAGGAACCTTCCTAAGAAGAGTAAGCTGAAAACATCATAAGAAGTTCTAATAACAAAATACCTTTTAGCGTAGCAGTTAGAAAAACGTATCTAGATAGAGGCAGTCCTGTATGGTAATCTTGACTAACAATAAGAAAGACTTCAGAGATTTACATCATTGTTTTGACTTACCCCGGAAAAATCACCTGTGATTTAAAGAACTACTGTAATGTAGATGACACTACAGCCACTGAATAATACTCAGTTATACTGGAGGGTATTTGCAGTTGTTTTTTTCTATTATTACTGAAACCTCTTCAAAGACACAACACTCTTGGCTCTTTAGGAAACAAACTACTGCTACAATACCTTGCACAATGGAGACCAAGAACTTGAATAACTTTTTAAGGCCCAGTAATACAAATAGTTACAACAGCACATCACATCCAAGCAATTTTTTTAAAGTACTGCTGGTATCTACATCTGAGAAGGACTGCAACATCCTACTCAGTTGCATATGAACCTTCAAAGTCCTCATATCACAGAATGTCCTTTCCTGCTTTTATTTTTTTTTTTAGATGCATATGGTCCTGAACATGTAAATTTGCCCAGATATATTTAAGAAAGATACTGATCTCTCACATCTCTTCCTAAGAAAGAAGGTGGAATCAGGTAGTACGCATCCTACTACATATAAAATTGGAAGCATGTTAATTTTCAGTAGTTAATTGAAACCAACAAATGTATGTAGTTTTTAAACATTTACTTTTTTTTTTTTTAATATGGTTCTCTCTGAAGTGGTATCTAAGTGCTTAGATACTCTAAGTGGCATCACAAAGAACAGGATTATCATTCTTTTCATCGATGCCTGCTAAAATATATTCTAACCTGTTCTATTAACAATCCTGTTGCAAAATTGTAGTTAGAAGCATTACAGGGGCATGCATCTAGAGATGGACAGAGGCTGATAAAAAGCAGGCAAAGCCTAGTCTTCTGTCCCAACAGAATCAGGTACCTTACAAACTGGTTTCTGTGGTTTGTTATGTTGGGTTTTTTTGTAGGTTTTTTTTTAAACTTTCTTCCCTTACTAATATTTAAACCAGAAAAGTTATTTTTTCAAGTGTGAACTGAATGACAGCTCCAAAGGAAAGGAAAGGACAAGGAAAAAGGAAAAAGGGAAAAGGAAAAGGGGAAAGGGGAAAGGAAGGGTAAAATACTGAGGTAGTTCTCAGGATGGCTAAAATATGATATTCTCTGTCCAAAAAGCTGTAATCATAACTCCCCTCACACTATGATGGTCACCACAATGCTCACTGTATTTCAGTTCAAAATTCACTGTTAACTTATGCTTTCTGATCTTTATTCACATTTAAATCCCCTAATATCAGCAGAAGAGCTAACTCTACTGTAAGGCACATTTCAAAGTCAAATAAAATACCTCTTTAAAAGAACTTTAAGTGAAAAGTCCGAAAGCTTTCTTAAATAAAATTGTTTTGTATTAGAGGAAATTATGTTATACTGTACCATTCTTAATAGCATCTCAAACTAGTATTTCTATTCTTTATATTGTCCAAAAAGTGTATTTAATTAAATTAGTCCAGAAAATTTGCTTTCACATGCATTTTTATTCTTGTATTTGACTAGATTTAATTAGAAAAATGTTAAAAATTGATCATCCATTTTTCATAAAAGGCATCTATTTAAAATCAGTACTTTATAACCCAACATTTATAATGCTTCTAGTTATACCTGTTACAATGCTACTGAAAAATTGTGTCTAATTTTCACAATAATCAGTGGTTTTTATTTACAACATAAAATGTTTTTCAGTAATTGTTTCATATTAATGGGACTTTGTGTTATCCAAAATATATTCCAGTAGATGCAAAAGACTGTTTTCTGTGATGGGTACTGGCTAATGATGACAGCCTTACTACTTTGCCAAGTGCAATTTGCAACTTGATTTCTTAAGCAAAAATAATACTCAAAGATGAAGCTACTCTGAGTTGTTTTTACATTAAATCAGTTTTATTTCCAAAAAAGTAAAAATGGAACGATGTTTTATTGTTATGACTCTGAAAGAAATATATTTTTAGGTCTCCTTATCCTTGCAATGATTGCTACCCCATCATACAGCAATTGTTTTAAAGATATATCAAGAAAAGTACAGGCAATTTCTGGCTAGCTATTTAAACTGCAGGCT
The DNA here is from genome assembly GCF_030463565.1 of Pelecanus crispus. Taxonomy (NCBI): domain Eukaryota; kingdom Metazoa; phylum Chordata; class Aves; order Pelecaniformes; family Pelecanidae; genus Pelecanus; species Pelecanus crispus. Next base: position 30,171,176 of record NC_134643.1, read on the forward strand.
TTACATCCAAGACATTACTGCTGATCGATTTACCTTTTGATTAGAATTCAAAAAACGTGTGGGAACAATATTTTAAAACCTGCACTTTTGAAATCCCATTGAACTAATGAGGCGGATCAAGGGACCACTGATATATTCCTAATGCTTTCTGTTTCTTGATCCTCTTCAATAGGGTTTCAAGAGCATATTTTTAAAAAAGAGTTTGGTATTTTTTGTTCACTCATAATCAGACAGGAAATCAATGAGCAATCGTGTCCTGGACTGCTCTAATTTGGATAGCTCATCTGAAACAATGCTGTTTTCTTTACATATGAAGCAAAAATCCCCCCAAAATAAAGGATGCTGTTGATTCAAGAGGAGATGAACATCCACCCTGCTTGGCTTATGGTGACCTAAACATCCTGACCTACATTTGCCCCTGATTTTTTACTTCTGTGGGTGTATTGGGTTCGAAGATGACACAAGAGAAGGCTCTGAATTTCCACTTCTGTCATGCCACTGATACTGACTTTTGCACTGGGCTATTAGCAACCATCACTACTTATTATTGCCTGACCCTGCAAAGTGCTGAGGCTGCTTTGGAGCATAACGGTGAAGAAGAATATTTAAGGATCATGATTAATGGCATCACAATAAAATAGTTAAACATGAATGACTAATTACATCAAACCAGGCTCTCAGGCACCTTTCAAAAATAGTTCAGCTTCGGTTACTAAAAACATTAGACATCTTGACAAAATTTTTAACAATACTTTCTCTGCAAAAACTCAATTTTCAACTGTAATTCAAGGGGGATATTGCATACAAAATTGCTTGCCAGTAACAGGCCAAAATAAAGAGGAATCTCTAGGTCAAACATGGTCTTACTGGCATAGATACAAGAAAGAGTACTCATTTTTAAAATGCAAACTTGTTTGAATATTGCTGTACCTCTTAGCATGAGAAATAAAGAATAGTAATTTTCTTCTCATGTGCTAGTTTATGTTTGTGGTTAGATTAAGACTTGTCTGCGTCTGATCATAAATTCAGTACTTTTAACAAGAGTTTTCCAATAAGAGAGCTACACAAAAACAAAGCATGCATACAGCTACTTAAAATGGGTTATGAGTAAAGAAGCGCAAGCTAAAATTTTGGGATTCATTTTGCCCTGTAGCTAGAAGGGACAAGAACAGATCCCACAAGGATCCTGAACCCAAAGGACCACTTACCTGTTAAGAGGCATCAGCTGATCAGCGAGGAAGCATTTGGTTAAGCGTATTACTGACTGGGCTAACCTCATGTATATACTACCCTTCTCCCTTGATGGACAGGTGATGGTTACCTATGAAGTTTTACGGATCCTATCTAAAATCCTAACTGAGGTATCAAACAGAACATATGTATCATACTGCTCATTAATACTACACAGAAAACAATTTAAGTGGTGGCCACTCATTTACAAAACTATTACCAAATCTCACCAAAGTCAATGGATCCATAATGGTGAAAGGGAGAAGAGAAAGATCCTAAAGCTATTAAAGGCAAGGAAGCTAAAAATATATTATTTTATCAATCTCTTCATTGAGTCAATGTACCATTTCCAATGGTTTTAATGAGGGCTGAATCACAGCCTTTAACCCAAGCCATTTTCTCAAACCAAGCTGAATAAATCTGTTACCACAGTGCTGAAGACTTCTAGCCGTCTGCTCTGTTCATGAAGTATGTTGGAGGCACCCTGTTTTGCCCAAGTATTTCCCTGAATCAAGTATGATTTAACAAACTGTGAATAAGCTGTTAGCACAATTATTCTGGAACGTGGATTCCAAGAGGGAAAAGCATGACAATCCCCATGCTGATCACTGGTGGTTACAGTAAGAAATATACACTTGGCAGTCTGCCACAAATTGGTAATTGTTTATGTGAACATCTTTGATTTATAGAAAACAAGAGAGCTATCTTAGTCTAGTTTAATACCGGTTGTTACTGAGGCTCATCTGCTGGTAGCGAGAACACAGGGTGAAATTCGGGCTTCAGTGAAGCCTAGGGCAAAAATCTAACTGAAGTCAATGAAGTGAGGATTTTGTGTACAATGTTGTTCTGGCTGCTTGGGATTTTTTGGTTTTTTGGTGCTCCCTTCTTTTGGTGCTTTTTTTTTTCTTTTTCCTGGGATGAGTTACTTGGATTGGTTATAAGAGCTCCCTAATTAATTTTCTAATACTCTGTGTACCTCTTATCTCTCTTCCCATTCACTCACCTGCTCTGTTTGCAAGTTTTGTTAGCTGTAAGAATCCAAACTCTGCGTGCATGCATGCATCTGGAGCTGGATAAACTTAGGTGGAGTTTGAGAATTCTGAGATTTCCTTTTAGAAGGAGATGACTGAACTCCACAACCAAGGAAATCAGTTCCAGTCTTTCAGTTCCATATTCATACAGCAAAGTATAGAGAATTGTATATGCCTTAAATAGCATTTATGAAATTTGTCAAGCTATTAGTTCATACAATATTGAGATCTTACATTTAAGTATCTTCTCAAAATATAAAACAGCTGAAGCATTTCTGTGAAGATATTATGCGAAATTAAATATTTAATTTCGCATAATATCTTCAGAACATTTCAATATTTAATAACTATTCAGTTGGAAGGTTCTCCGTGTATCAGTAATGACAATGTAATAACCAGATCAAAGATCCCCACACATAAACTGAGATGCCATAATCATATACACACAACATATATTAACATATATTTCACATAATAATTTAATCTATTTTGAAGTACATATTAAAATTAGTTAGATTTGTAAGAGTCCTCCTCCACCTCCCAAGGTTTTCTAAAGTTACACCTATAGCATTTAGTATAACACAGCATACTAAAAATGATACCTACAGCAGCCTCAATCCCTTCTTCCTGTGAACTTGGTTGGAACCCAAGTGAAACAACTGTAAACTGAGATTAAATTATATTCTGTGTATAACGCAATCATAATCTTATGATTTCTTTAGCTACGTTATACAGCCATAACAAGGCAGAAATAAAATAGTCTTAATATGAAACTCCTTGCTTCTGTGTGTACATCAGACTTACAATGTAATGGGACAGTAGCTTTCTTAGTACTAATACATTGCATTTGTCTTACTTAAGCAGCTGAGTAGAACCTTCTTATAATCATCTGGTTCGTGATCTTTAATTAATAAGTGCCACTTTGTAAATTTTCTTCTCTATATTCAAGGCTATTAGCAATATCACGTGATTTATCTGGCCAATGACAACTATTTAACATAAATGAAGCAAAAAATACTGAAATTCCCCAAGAATTACTCTCATTTAGGCTAACAAATTTAAAACTGACATACACAGACATTTAACACTCAAACAGGTGGTAGAAACCATAAATTTGAAGAAATTAATCTGTTTGTGGCTATCTCACAGAGAGATAAATTTAAAATAGCTATTTTAAGCAGATAAATTATTCGATTTTTCAACTTTATAAATAAAGAACTATAGAATATTTCTTTAAATAGATAATAAAGCACTTAAGTAGTAAAACATGTTTAGTTAACTAGAAAAATATAACAAGTTATTCAATTCAGAATGGTAGTCAAGCACTACGAGGCTTTTATTGTACTTTGTATTTTTGTACTATTGTATTAGACTACTAATGGAACGTGCTCAAAGTCTGCCTTTGTCACAGGGCACTTGCAACAGATTCTTAACAGGAGTGCTTTTTACCTAGGATTTTTATTCTGCTTACTTGGATTTACTTTGAAAATATTGCAATGGGGTCTGCATCATAGGCACTTGCTATTACTACCTTCTTAGAAACTGCCAAGACTTCCCAGAATGCTTAGTAAACATGTAGCTTAATGTTCCTACTCACTGCTTGGGAACTGCTATGAACCAACACATTGAAGGACACCAATCCTCCACTACTGTACAAGTCACAAAAATGTTAAAAGACTCAGCAGACAGGCTTCTGAAACTGAGACATACTTGGATCCAAAACTATGACGTCGAGCTTAACTCGTCTTCTTTGTTTCTCTAGAAGACTATGACTGAGAAACATGACAGGATTTTAATCACCGGATTTTAACAAATCTGCTTTTCAAAGACATTCGAAGAAATTCATTCAGAAATTTATAGAGATGCTTGGGTCAACAATCAGTAGAAATACCATTCACTACAACTACCATAGCCTGGGATAAATACACACGCATTTTTTTGTACAAAAACACATTTGATGATGTTTCTTGGCACGACTTTTTTCTCTGAAGAGCTTATTTAATTTAGGTTTACTGTGATACACTCATGGAATATGAACACACCTAGCATTGGTGTTCTCAAGATTTAAGCTATAGGTGTGTTTATCAAATTCAGATAAGCATAGCAAGCACAAGTCAGGAATCATACCTGGACCTGGACAAAGAAAAACCATGCCCGTGTATCTCAGGATGACATGCTGATGAAGTTTTGCTATCAACCAGAGGCAGACTGAACTACAAACTAAGTTGACTTCTGAAATCTAATCCCAGCTCCACCCTAACCTGCTTTTGTGAATCAAATCTTACACGAAAGGGTTATGCAATTTAACTGAATAAACTATCATGCATGATGTCATAACTTCTTTATAAATAAAAGGAAAACAAACTTGTTTCCAGTCCTGCCTATCAACAAGCCACAGGACATCACGGTTAAAAAAATACAATTAGCCATGGAATTTTCTGTATCACTTTTGAATTATCATTACCCCAAAAAAAGTTCTCCTTTTATGTAGGCACTATGGCCCGTTTATATAAAGGGGAACCTGAAACTGATTGCCAAGTATGGATCATGTTTCAATGCCAAAGAAAAAAACCCACTGCTACTCTTAAGACAGGGTTCGTTTTCCCTTAGTCAGATTTTGACAAAAGGTAGTCAGCCTTTTGATAAGAGCACAGGCTATAGTTTCCTGGCATCCTGTACTGCAGTTATGCCTGAGTGATGAGAATCGCTTTGCCTCTTTTGCCTGGGTAGTAACAGCTCAGCAAGGAATTGTCATTGTCTTGCTTTAACTACAAACCAATACCACCAAGCCCTTTCATCTTTCCGCAAATGCATCTAGGACACCGTTTTCAAACTTAGGTGCCTAAACCGAAGACACCCAAATAAGAGACTGTTAAAAAGTGCTGAGCAGATACAAAGCTCTCTAAAATCAATGGTCTGTATTCACCCCTGAATACAATTGATTCACATCACCCAAGCGGCAAAAATGAAGCATAAATCTTTCCTACCGAAATAGCCACAGATTGCCCCAACAAAATTAAGCCCCTGGTAACACAGAACTGGATGCCAGGCAGAGAAGGCTGAGCAGATACCAATTTGTCCGATCAACAATCAAGAAGGTGTGGGACCATGCAGATGAACACAGCAATATAAAAATACTCTGCTGCTGGCTTGTTGTAAATGACTTTTTCTGTTTTCTCCTACAGCACTGTTTCTTTGAATCACAATGCAATGCTAAATATTTGTTTTACAGTGCTTAAGGGAATATATGTGTTGGCTGTAGCAACTAGACTGTACTGAATTTTTTTAAGGGATATTACACAACTATTAAAAAATCCTCCAATTTTGTTAATGATCAGAAATGTTCATTTTGCTTTGAAAGGAAATCTGTAACACAAAATGTTCCACTATTTATACTGAGTGAGAATGGCACTACAGAAGACTGTAAAATATGTCAATCTTACTTGTTTTTCTTTTAGACATAATATTAAAAAAAAGAGTATGAAGTCATCCTTCTAAGGCTTTTAAGATAACTTTAACCTAAAAATAAACTGGGTGCTGTTCTCAGGCAGGGGTATTTTTTCTAAAATTGGGCAACATGCTTCATTTCAACTTTGTCACTGGCTGCTTGAGTCACTGACATTTGTGAATGAAAAACATTGGTAAAACAATAATCAGTGCTGCCAAACTAAGTAGTCTGCTTATGAAAATTTGGGAATATTTATCCATGAAAAAAATACTAGCTTACAGTATAAAATTAGAACACTCATTACTTAAATTGAAAAAAAAAAAAGAAACATAACAGTGTATTGGCTCTGTCTTTTTTTATTTTAAGTTATATTATTAGATTTTCTTCCAGTTTTGTGGTCTTTAATGTACTTGAGTTATACCAGACTGGACCTACCTGCCTGCTCTTTCTCTTCTCACATAAGGCACTTAAGGGAAATTAATTCATCACCGTTTTGCAACCCTTCAGAAAATTACTACTAAACAAATAAACACTGAAGAATACTGAGTGCCGTAATTTTAAAATCTTGATTCAACGCACATGTTCAACTTCTGCAGTATATAAATTCTTTTCAGAATAAACAGGTTTGTAAACAGTAACAGTCTCTTAGTTTCTGTAAAATGGGGGAACACATCATGAGAGCTCCAAACTAATGAATGAACATAAAAGTTACTGCAAACTGTTATAGCACAGTTGGGACAGGAACCAAAAACTACTCGTATCTCACTAATGCCCCAACAAGCTTTTCAGAAAGCTGCATGCTCTTCCGTCTTACATTAATGACCTGGGATGCTGTCCTCAGAAATACTGAACACTTCATCTTCCAGGGAACCTTGGGGTTTGAGAGCTTTCAGTACTTTGGAAGAGAAGTTTTACTTAATGCACTTCTTGAGGCTTTTATTTGTCTATCTTATCTAAGATTACTTCAGCTTCCTATTCCACCTCATCCAATACTGTCAAAAAGCTCTACATCAAAAATTTGAGAAAATAAGTCTCAACCACTTCTTATTTTAGTTATATGCCAAAGCACTACCATTATTTACGTTATTCCCTTCCTACTGTATACTCTATTATAATCCTGTAAAACTTTATTCATGCATAGAAGACATACAACTACTACGAGAATCAACGCTATGAACCTAAGTTTCCAGGCCAATCTTCATTATTTATAAAAAATAATGAAATACATTTCCAGGACGTGGTAAAATACATGAACTTTGGCCTTAACTTAATAATGCCGTTGACATTAGAAGCTGTGCGCAGAGTCGTAGGCTGACAGACCGAAGATAGTCTGAATGCTGGAGTACAAATTTAGTACAAGACATTTCCATCAATCTAGTATCATAGCAGATGATGTCAGAGGGAAGTTTTCAGAACGACTGAAGCTAGAATACTGTATTTAACTACATGTGCGGTGGTTGCTCATTAGTTGTTCAGTACCATACGGTCACGTTCAGTCATTCATAGATTGGGAATGACTTCTGCATTGCCTTTCCTTTAGCAAATCCCAAAGTCAGTCCTTACGGATTTTTCTTTTCTATCTTGTTCTATGCAGGTTCTGATATTCTGCTGTTTAAAAATAGTTAAAGCTAAAAAAAAGCAACTATAATTTATATGTTTGGTTTCTCCTTTTCCTGTTGCAGCTACCAGAATGGTGATCACATATTTAATGTTGGCAACGATATTACACCTGAACTTCGGAATTGGCCTATTCTCCAAATTGTTCATCCTCACAAAACACAAAGCTAAACTCTAATTTTCATTCTCATCCCACCACAGCTATAACGGCTAGCCCTCTAGTTTTACCCCTAAAGATCACCATACATATAAATGCATCAAAATGACAATTTTCAGCAGATTGTTAGAGATAGACTGTTTAAATAGGAATAGAAGTTCATAACATCGCTATTTCACTGCTATGATCTTGACATCTAACATTTTGTGTATTCTATGGAACACCATAAAATAACAGTGAGGAAAAGGCTTTCTACAGCAATCAGAAATGCAATGGAATTCCTGAACTGTTGTTCATTCCCAGATACTGTTTTCTGTTTTTCCTTTTCGTATTTCTTATTAGTCTTGGATGCTCAAACTATCGAAAACAGCTATCAGTAAATTGTGGGCTGGAAGCGTAACACTGAACTTTTTTTTTTTTTAAATACTGTTTGTAAAGTTTCTTATGGTTATAGATTCCTCTACACTTCTTTATTCTCACTAACTTTTCTTCCATTCTTTTCCGTGTTTGCTGCCGCCTTATTCCCTGTAACTACCATCCCATATCTTCTGTGCATTCTCTTTTTCCTCCTGTAGATGAAATATGCTGTCCTGCCTCTGCAGTGTCCTTCCAGTCTCATCCAAAATTACTGTGCTTTTAAAGACTTTAAAAAAAAAAAAAATGTATCTTTTGCCCAAGTCTTCAGCCCTGGTAACAATCATAATATTCCACCCTGGAGTCCTCTTTGTCCCCTCCATTCCCTTCTCTCAAATTGATAAAGACTAGCAGGACAATTATTTTTAAATCCTCAATTGCCTACACATGTAAACATGCTGCACAAGCACAGCCAAAAGCAAAAGGACACTAAGAACATTATTTTAAAAATCAAAATATCATTTCCTACTAATTTGCAATGTAAATCTTGCAGAACTTCCCTGCATCAAAAGCCACATGATGCAAGCAGTATTGGCCTTCATCCCAATCCAGAGGAACAAAATAAATCTGCTTCTGCCAGAGACAGAAAAAAACCTACTCCTCATCTCACCTCACTTTTTAAAAGCATACACTCCTTGAGCCTCCCAGTCCTTCCCATGCATGATGCTGGGGCACAGAAGAGCTGAGCGAGCACGTCCTCCTCCCCTCAGGGCACTTCAGGAACAATTGACCGGCTCCCATTTTTATAATCCAGCTTTCCTAAATCCCTAATTAGAGACCCTACTTTCATGTGGGTATCTCAGAGCTGGTTTATAATGTATCTTTGCAATTTTGTCACTGATCTGCCTTCTCCACACCTACCTAAAACAATTGAACAAAAATGGAAAATAAACTGTCTCCAGCAGGATCACCACATCATGCAACTATCTCACGAGGTTCTGGGCTGAACCACTTTGGAGATTGCTGTGTCAAAAAAAGATGCATTTTCAAAACTGAACTTTATATAAATGTTCAAAATCTTCACCACTATTGGTTTGGGTTTTTTCCCCTAATGATTATGTAGCGTACTACATAACTTGACTGAAAATACCTGCCCAGGCAGGTATATGCCCAAGCTTTGATGTGCCCAAAGACAAAGTGCAGCTCTAAGAATTTGTCCATTTGGCTCACAGAGCTCAAGGAGAGCCTCTGAAACCGGCCTCATACAAGGCTGCCTTAAAATAACAATTGGCAAAGAACACCAAAGCATGTTTTCAAACCATTCCATTTTTTCTCTCTGTGTGTGTGTAAATATCTTATTTTGTATACTGCATTTATTTTCTTATGAGTTCTGGCACTCATAGCCAGTGAAGAAAATACAAAGAAAATATTGAAAAACAGCTTAGTGAAATACACAGCTTTGTATTCAGGGCATCAGAACTCTCTTTAAAGAGTATTTAAAAAAAAAAAAAAAAAAAGGGCAAAAAATTGTTTTCACAACAAGAATAGTATTTATAAAATTCAATCCCAAAACACGTATGTTCCTGTAAGCCACGTGTCTTTTGTGTGCTTTATAGCATCCCAGAGAGTTCAGAACATGCAACTGTTAAGAGAGAAGACATATACAATACCAAAGTATTCTCATAGCTTCCTTTACCATGTAAAGCTGTTCCCAAATAGATCATTTTACTGATGTGCATTACAGCAAGCATCTTTCATTGGAAACACTTCAAAAAAGGAAAATTCCACAAGAGAGAAGGCTACTGCCTAATACATTGCAGTGATATGACCTCTTGACCGCAAGTTTTTTGTATGTGTATCACAAAAGGCTCTTGACACCTGTCATTTTCAGAGATTAATAAAAACATTTTTAAAAAAAGCCCTATAACAGTGTTTGAGCTGAAACAGGTGAAATCAGATGCACTGTAGTGCAGTAGAGCTATTCATTTTAACCCCTCTCCCCCTTTCTATCTGTTTTAATTTTGCCTCGTTATTACAAATTCTTACAGATGGTAGAGCTATTGTATTAAAATTCACCTCTTTTTTGAGCAGCTTCAGACCAGAAACGTTACCTTAATTCTAATTTGATGAGAAACTCTTCTATAAATTTGATATGCATAGCTAGCTGAAACTGCCTTTTAATTGATTCCTATGACTTCCTTAAGGTGGGACAGCATAAGTACTGGAAGGCATCAGTAAAGGAAGGATTTCCCAGTATTTATGTAAGACACTACAATCCCTGTAAAATCAAAACATACAATAAAAAAATTATCTACTAATCCATAACTATTTAAATACTTGAAACATGAAGGGTTTTCTTTGTTTGCCTTTTTAGTATTGTAAACATTTCTTTTGGTTTAGGGTGAAACTCTAGCCTCATATATTGAACAGGGACAAGATTTTACCCACAGTATATAAAATATCAGAGTCTTTTGGTATGAATCAGCATGCTAATAACATATACCTTTCTATACTGTCGTTTCAGTCTCAGTTTTACCACCTCAGGTCTGTTGCTGCAGAGTGTTATGTGTCTATGAACACTTCCAGCTGAGCACCTGACAACTCCTCCACATGGGAAGGAAGGAGGACAACCAACCCATACGGCACTATCCCATATCAGTCCTGAGAGGATTCTACCTCCAAATTACTACAGGTTGTTCAAGTTATAAGAGGTCATATATCTGAGAAGCATTACTGTGTCATGGCTGCACGGCATGAAGTTCTACACTGACCTGCACAGCTCCTGTGACAATGTTCACAGCTTCTACCACAGGAGGCACTAACTTTAGGCTGGCAAAGAACCAGGGCAATAAAGAGTACAGTGCTGAAGAATGGCAATTTTAAAAATATACTTAATTCACTATCACATATATACTGTGACTGTAAATACTTTTACAAGTATATCACACGAAGTATATTTAGGCAAATGCATTATTAGCATTATGTCTATTTCTTAATAAATTCAGTATATTTTTATCAGAAAAAAGAAGTTACCACTGGGAGGATGCAGGGAATACTGCAAGACTGCAGTAATGAAAGAGAGCTTCAGAAAACATGATGCAGGCCACACATCTTCCCTTTCTCTTTCAGCTCCCCTATATGCTTCCCCTCTTCCTGGTCTGCTGCTCACTGCCCAAACCTGCTCCATCCTCTTGGCCCTGGCTGGCCTCTCCCGTCTCTAAGCTGCTTCCCTCCAAGTCATAGAATCATAGAATGCTTTGGGTTGGAAGGGACCTTGAGAGATCATCGAGCCCAACCCCCCTGCAGTAAGCAGGGATTGAACCTGTGAACTTGGCCCTTCTGTCCTTGCCCAACCCCTCTGGCTCTTCTTCCCCTTTGGCCACCCCTCACCAACCCACCACCCAGCAGCTGCTCCCCTCACCTTGTTTTAACTTCCCAGACCCCTTACAGCTGCTGAGGGCACGGACGAGAGGTGCAGCCACTCTTCAGCCCTGCTCTGTAGCTGAGCGAGCGCAGCAAGATGGGCTGGTGGGATGTGCCAGGGCAACTCACTGCTCCTCACCTTCCCCACGCTCAGCAGCTGCAGGGACTCCCACCACAGGGGATATTTGCAGGACCTGTGTGCTCATCTCCTACAGCTTCAGGGTTACCACTGTCTTCTGCAAAAAAGAAATAAATTGAGGTCTGTTGGCTCTGCAGCCAACTGAAGGAGCACAGTAAGCTCCATCTTCCCAGCTTCATGCAAGACCATGGAAGTCTACTTCCCTCTGATGGCTAGGGAGCGAGTCTGGGGAAGCTGGCTCGCCGAGGCACCCATGGCCGCCAGAAATATCTCCCGAGAGTTGCCTTTAAAAATACCTGAAACCTCACTTTTCAGTGGTTAATGACCCAGACGCCAGATAGACCTCAGAAATGAAGACTGTCATTTGTCACTCTAAAATAACAGAGCAAATATAAAAGGAGCTTTTCAATTTCACCACGAGGTAAACTGACCCACATTTCTGAGGGTGAGTTGAAGCAGCTCTCCAGCCCAGTCTGTTACCTGTCCAACCCACTCTCTGGTTTTTAAAATACCTAAAGAAACACTTAGGCTATTGCATGCACTGAGAAATAGGGGTGGGGGAAAGAGTCAACTCCTGTTTATCATAATATACTTGTGTCAAGTAAAGATAATGTACTTTTGAAGACTTGTGATATACTTATCAAAAGGGAGGGAGGGTGAAGGGGGGCGCTCCAAGAGTGTTGTTCTGGTCCCCCAAGTAAACTCTATGCATTTTATATTTTTCTCACAAAAGTCTTATTTAGCCATATAACAGGATGGATTGATTTAAATGAAATGTTTTAAATCACCAGTTTTAATGACAATTTAAAACATTTCTTATTCAGAAAATAATATTGCTTTAATTTTTATCTTGCTACAGTGCATTGAGATGGAAATTAGATTCAAAATAGTATTTTAAAACTGTTTTGTATTTATTAGATTATTAAAGTATCTAAAGTTTAGTAATTTATTATACAAGGACTGTTTTACTGTAGTGAGTGAACTGGCCATGAGTTTCTGGTAACCAGAGGCATATTTTCAAAAGTGGCTAAGGATACATACAAATATATAAAGAAACATCCTCCCACAGTTTCTAAAATGAGTTGGGTACTCAACTTCCAGGGAAATAATCTGGAAAAGGAAAACAAGTCAGATCACCCTTTTAGTTACCACTGGATTTTTCAGCCTTGAATTAGCATGTCCACTGAGGGACAACGGAAACATGTTCCTGTGCCACAGAAACATACTTCTGCAATAAAAACCAGCTAAGTACTAGCAGTCACTCTAATTAAAAACATTTTAATGATAGACAATTAAATGGATGACATGGCAACATTTTTACAAAGAATGACTAGACTCAGAAATTTAGCATGTCTTCTTTTGATTTTGACAGCAATTAAAAAAGCAGAAGCCATTGTTTCATTGAAATTTGAAGAGAGTTCACTGATCCAACAGGTCTTTTTTATCTATTTAAATTCTTAGAATAGGCTGCAGCAGTTTTAGACCTATGTAAGTACTGTCATACTTTAAATGTTAAATTTAAGCTGGGCTATTTTGAAAAAGAAACTCATTCCAATGTAAATAACTTAAATTGGAATTTTGAGGTATACATTTTTCCTCTTCATACTACTTTGGATCCAACTCATCTTGAAGTCTGGATATCTAAAGCCCAAAATATGCTGAAGATTGTATCTTTAAAGAATGCCCCAACATTGAGTGGTGATGTTTTAACTCATTCTGCTGTGTTGGAACACAGAAAAATCTACACAGTGCAGCAGTTTACAAACCTTACCACTGAGTTTACTTATTTACTGCTAAGCCTCACAGCCCTTTAATAAACGGTATAATTAAGTACTAAAGGATAAAGGTGGAAAATTGAAGTAAGTTAACTGTATCTCTTGGAAATTTGGAGCAACAATGCTACATGTTAAACATACATTTGTCTTAAGCATGAGCTCGTACTTTTTATGACTGTAAAATAAGATCCTTAAATTGTATATTTCAGGAAATACACAGGCTTTCAGTCCATGACTCCTGTTAAGTTATTACCTTTGTGCCAGTTAAGCTCTTTAAGTATATGCTTATTTTTAGGAATATGTTACACATTCTCTATTAAACACAGCAGATAAACATGTGCTTATGTCCTCTTCAGTTAAGTAGGCTTGTTCCCTAAAGCACTTTCAATGTAAATTTACTGTGTCAAATTAATGTTTTTCTTGTTTCTACTGCTATGCATCTCCTACTGTTTCTACTGTACAGCACAGTCACAAATAACTTATAATATTTGGTGTCAGCTAACATTAGCTACCCAACTATAATCTTAGAGCTAACTTGCCAAGTGCAAAACCAATCCATAGTGCCAAGGTATTTATCTTAAATATATTTTACTTTCATTTTATATAATGTTATTCCACAGTTGGACTCTTGAAAAAAAATGGATGATGCAATTTTTAAGGTTTGAGAGCATTGTTCATACTTTCTCATGCAAGTACTTTATGTGATCTGTATCACAGACCTCAAAGAACACACACATTAAAATACTGCATTCAGTTTACTTTTCTGGAATTTATAAAATTTGGCTTTGTTTATTTTGCATTTTTCAGAGTTCTACTGCAACAGAAATCATGCAAAATATGCTTCCTAATCTGTATTTCATATTGTTAATGTTGATTGACTAGGATTTTAAAAGCAAGAGAGTGTATGTTAGGCATTATGACTAAACTTGAGCAAGTACAAGTTTGTTCTCAGGCTTACAAGCTTACTTGCTCTCTTTTGTCTCATTGAGAGTAGTAGGGAAGGCAGGCATGTTTGCACAGCATTTTTTTCAGAGACTTCAGTAAGTGCAATATCTATACCATGCCAAAACCCAACGTGCTTTCTGCTTGTGTGAAGAGCCCAGCAGGTGCAGTGGGCAAGGACAGGTGCCGGTGGTCAGAGGTGGCCAAAGAAAAGGGCAAGTGTCAACAGGCGTCGAGGCTTTGAACTGGGAAGCTCGTGCTGTAAAAATGGTGTGTTCAGAGGGAAGCATGGGTGGGGGCTGTAAAGAGGTAGAGAGATTCATTTGAGAGGGAATGTCAAGTAATGTGGGTGAGTGCCAAGAAATAAAATGGAGACAGAGAATCATCTGCGGGAAGGACTGTCCTGGATGCATCCCAGGCCACAAAGGCTGCTCTGCTCACAACAAGCATGGATGTTGTTAAGCCAAGTTTCTTCTGTCCCATGGGCTCCAGAGCTTCTTAACCTTCAGTTCCCACTCTACAATTGATCTTCCTTCTCTGGTCTCTGCTTACTTGAGCACCCAATATAATTCATAGCTCCTCATTCTCTCCTATCCAATAAGCCACTGCTGCCTTCTCTTCTGCTTTTGAATACAGGAACCCTATTCTTTCTCTATAAATGAGTTATAGAAAATCATTTAAAATCTCTAACTTTCATGATGCATTTACCCACTAAAACATATTTAAGAAACATTAATATTGATTGCCACTGAAACCCATAAGGACATTTTACATAGCCGTCTTTCCTCCTCATTTTCATATTTACCAGGTATGCAGAGCACACCTTTCAGTAACTATCATGTTTGAGTGATTTAATAGAATTTTAAGGATTCATTCGAAGTAGAAGGGAATAAAATAATGCATCAACTTACCCGTTTTCCTCGGTTTTCTGTGTTAAGTCAATGCTTTGGAATATATTCTGTAGGACAGATTTCATTTAACATTTCTGGGTTTGTTATGTCTTTGAAACATCAAAAGACATCTGTTGAGTATGGTAGCATGTTTCTAATTCATCTATCATCTCGAAAAAACTTTGAGAAATGTTTAAGACTGCAAATGGATAAAGGCTAATGTTAAAGACATTTCTAAAAGGACAAAAATATTTTTTGTGTATCTCATTACTGCATATAATTTAGATCAATTCTACCATCTTCACTGATGTTATCACAAACAATGACACAACTGCTCCTGTTTGTCAAATGTTATGAATCCCAATAGCAACTGTTTTGTGAAGTCTTGCCAATTACTTATGTACACTGCTTGAATTTCCATTAAATCCATAATTTAAAGCTTCTGTTCTCATTTTCTTAGGATTTTTGAGAAATATTTCAGACCTGATTAAAAAAATACTTAAACTTCACACAATTAACATTAACGATGTATATACTGCACATCAATCACTCCAATGATACAGATTAAGAAGATGATATTCACCTCCTCAGCTGGAGCTACGCTCACCTCCTGAAGCACTGTCATCCGCTCCCCTGAAAGTCCAGTCTATGAAGGAAGTAAAGAGGAGCAAATCTTGCATAGGATCTGCTCTACATTTCAGGCTGTGATGACAATTTCCTAACATGACTACTGTCACGTTAAAACACAGAAAGTGAACACGTATGTACTCAGGATGCTAGAAAGGTTTTTCTGTTCTGCAAGGGGCTGGTAGAAAAAACATTCCTACTTCCAAAGGATTTCTGTTCCCTAATGTGTTAGGTCCTCCACACCTGGAAGGATCTGGCACATGTTCTGATTTAGGATAAATACACACGCTCACATGTAAGATCTCCGCATTACAACATTAGATCATTGCATTCAAACTGTGTTTCTCTTCACTGTTTGAAATAGCACCTCAAGCATACTGGGGTTTCTACTCTTGAAGTCTAGGGCTGGATGGTTCCTTACAGCTTGTTTCTTGTGGTTTAAGAGAAAGAGAAGATAGGCTGTTCTTTGCTGTTTCTCCTGAGGAAACTGATAACAAAGCCTCAAAGACAAACACAAAATGAACTGTTTCTGTTTCCACAGAACATTCTGTAGGCAAAAAACGAGGGCCTAAAACATAAAATTACCTGTGACAAACAACTTTTAGGAAAAAAAACCCCGAAACGCAGTTTCTGAGACTTGTAGGTGGTCTTCAGTACAAAAAATAATCAGATGCACAGGTCTGGAGTGCACCTGATGATGGACTGATGCTGCACCTGGAAGAATAATCTGTGAAAGGAAAGCCCTCTTACTTACTGGAGAGTTTTGCTATTCTTTTCTATATTTTAGGATACAGTTAAAAGGATTAATAAAACAAAACATTATGTCCATTATTTATAGGATACCTGGAGATATGACACACAGGGAACAGCAATCTTTCCTTCCTTTTTCATTTTGATGAAAGAATTTCAAAGAAGGAGTAGTCGAGATGACAAATTACTTTACAGTGTGAAGGCTTTTAAATGTAAAAACTAGCAGTAAAGTTTAAAGTACAGTGAGATTCTTGCACAGTTATGGAGACAGGCAACTGATGAACCTTAAGAATGGAAGTATATAAAAAGCTCATACAGCCTAAAGAAAGCAACAAACAAAAAATATATGGATTCTCCTGGAATCACTCTGTGTATCTTGAGAAACATAAATTAGGTTAAATGTTTTGGTTTTGATTTATGAAAGTAGCACGTTCTAAAATTACACATACTGATGTCCTACTCATACACATAGATGTCATATATACATGTTGCAATATACATGTTGTATATTACAATATCATCCTAAAGTCCTAACAATGTGAACAATTATGATCAGGTGCATAATATAGGGAGCGGTACACCAAAATACAGCACAGAAGAAATCGGTAACTATAACCTTCCCAGATAAGGGAACACATCTACATCGCACCCATTGCTGTGACTGCAGCACAAGCAGGCAGACATACACGAGCTAAGTTTTAACTAGGTTAGCGGGTACTGCTGGTTATGACAGACATAGCTCAGGGGGAACTACAAAAGTCAAAGAATCTGGGTAAATATTCAGGCAGTTGAGATTTTCCTGTGCTCTACAACACTGCAGACACAACACTAACAGCAGACACGCAAGCTAGTTTAAAGTTAGCTCAGATAAACCAGAGTCTCAAGGAAGTTACTACTTCTCTTCATTTGACTAAGAATGTACCCCTTCTACGCAACCCAAGGGAAAAGACAGGCTTTACATCATAACCTAAATCTTAAGGCTTGAAGTGAATTTCTGCCTTGGCTCAATCTATTTCCAGAGTTTTCATGTTGAAATTCTTGCTGAAAATTACTTAATATTGCCATTGCAACCTTATTCAGTCTTTCTTTTTGAGCAGACGCATACCCATTTTGATGGGAGATGACATGCTGCTGAGCTCCTTGGATTTGGGTAGCAATTTGTCATTCCTTCCAGCCCCGGATTTCTCAAGCACAGTTAGTAGCAGATTTCAGTGGTAACATTTGGTCTTCACAAAAATCGTTTGCTAACTATCTACAACTTAGCTAGATGCATGTTTGGAATTAAGTTGGTAACAACTTGATTGGGATGGGACTGCATGCTGATTCTCTCTCTTAAGACTGCACTTCCAAGTATTTGGTACACAATTACATACTATTCTGAGATCAAAACATCCAACTTCTCAAAACATCTCCTATATAAACTACAATAGCCACCGAGAAACATACTTTGCTAAGTAAGAGACTAAAAGATTGGTATGCACAGGCATCACGCTTGATAGAGAAAAATGCACAGAAGCAAAAGTTTGTGTGGCCGAGAGACACAGACAAAGTGTGAAGGTGAAGGGAGCACAGCATGGAGGGTAGATAAAGAAATTGAGCCTACAATGACAGATACAAAGCCAGCAGAAAGAATGAGGGAAAGGAGACCCCATGGAAGAAGACCCCAAGCCAGCTGGTGGATTCACTGGGAACAAGAGGAGATAATGAGTTTACAGATCTAAAGTAAATCCTCAAATTAATAAAACAAATAGTAATTTAGAGATCAGTACTAGAAGCATCTATGCCTCTTATTGGAAGCAGCCTACTCTGGGCAATGCTTTATTACTACTATCCCTGAAAGACAGACCATATTAGTTTTGCTAATTAATCTCTAAACCCAACATCAGGCTTGAATTATTATAAATAACAATATATAAGCACTTCATACCATGCAATATAATGATAAACATTCTGTTCAGGCTTAAACAGCCCCATGGCTGCAAAGGCCCTATAGAAAGTAATGTAAAGTGACTACAAAGTCATTTCAAGCCTAACATGCACACTCAGAGATGTAAAATCCACCCATTCCGATTCTCTAACAAAGAGAAGCTGCTCAATCTAATTCCTACAAATCACGCTTAGCTTCAAAAGAGTCTTCAGATTGTCTTCTGATAGCTTAGAATATTTGCACAGTTGTGTTGGAGAGGATGTACAGGGCAGTTGTTTCTTTGACTGACTGGCATACTGCGGGATACTTTAAATTCCCAATACAACTGACTGTTTCTTTGTAGATTAGTTTGATGTCCACTATGCAGAATAGGTGACCCAGTATACTTGCTAAAATTAGTTACATACTTAGCAAGGCCCTCTTTAGACATTTACATATATACAAGTTCTGCTTCTGTCTGTTCTGAGATCCCTAAAGAAGGAGAAAAAACAAATTATACTGATTGCACTCACTATGCAGATAGAAACAATTATTTATGGAAATAAAGAAATGAAATAAGACAGAAATACCTCTTGTGCCAAATAGCTGTCAGTTGTGACTGCTGTCATTCTGACATAAAAACCATCAATTTAAAATAATTAATTCTCCTTTGCTACACTTAACCAAATCAAATTCACACTAAAATCAGTTTAATATTTCAGATATAATCATGTGTATTTGTAAATACACATATATTTGGTTAGGGAACATTTTTGTTTCCTGTTACATCATCTCCCTGGTCTTCTTTCAGTGCACTGATTATATGGCATCTCTTATTCATGGATTTCCACTATACTGGTGTACTGGTGTTGTATGTTATGTTGCCTTTAACTTCAGAAGAGCTCCACTGATGAAGCTACATGATGGTACTTCTTTTTCAGTACCATGAGCTTTCCAACTATGGAGCTTCACAAAAAGTTCAGCTATACTCCAGCTTTCTTTAATATACTTTTTGGTCACCTTAGTTTCAAGTCTGTCCTGAAATATTATATTTAAATCAAATTATTTTCAACAACCTGAATCTTTTGGCACTTCTAATGTTCCTATCCAGTGTTTCTGTTTTCGCTAAGGTTCTTTATATCTTTCTTTCACCTGACTGAAAGGGAGAAGTGCTCCTCACAGGCAAAGAGAGCCTCCTCAGATATAACTATAGCGTTTATCTCCCTTCGGCTCTGTCTTCTATCTATTTATCTTCATTGTCCATTTGATCATCTTTGACCTTGAACTTTTAGTCCCCTGTCATAACTCTCACATCTA
>NC_134643.1:30195781-30205781 GCF_030463565.1 Pelecanus crispus
TCCAACATACAGAAACATTAAGTGTTTTGTTAACACCTAATTTAAGACTTCACATAAAAAACAAAAACTCCCTGTTATCTTCCTCCTCCTTTTTAAACAATCACAAGGACAAAACATGTAAGAAAGCAAAACTTCTATTTCTACATCATCAGGATAACCTGAATGCTAGCATCATGTTTTTGCTTTTGTAAATATTATTTATATTTTGTATCAATGAAATGCTAGTGGTAAGTAATACGCTAAAAAAATCAAACTGCTTTGGAAAAATAATTTTAAACATAGTCAAATGAAACAGCTTCTTACCAATAAATTCCCATAAAACATTTAAAAAGATTATCTTGGTAGAACTGACTTAATGAATACTCAAAATGCAAGCTCAAATCTACCCTGTAAAGCAATCATGGTTTTTTAGCAACTATTTTGACCTTAGTGACACAAACAATTAATTCTACAAACTTAATATCAAAATAAAATTCTACATCTAATGCAGAATAATCTGTCAATGTATTTAATCAATGATATGCTTTTACCATGTATTATACATTCTAGTATCAAACACTGATTTTAACAGACAAGAAAAAAAATGAAAGTGAAAACCTCAGAAGTGTACGAATGTACATATATGAGAACGTCTTGTCCTAAGCCAAAAAAACACAGAAGAAACAAGTCTGAGCAGATTACAGTTTGCATCATATTTTAATAATAAAAATCTACATTCACTTTAGCAATATTTATAAATTGATAAATATCGACAGTAAGATAAAAAGTTGCTTACGTTCTAGTCATACATCTTCAAAGCCGACCTGATGACTTGTGACAGCACCCAATCCATTTATCACCAGGTATATATTACAATATATTATAGAATACTGTCATTCTCTCTTGATACATGGATGAGCAATAACTCCCTGATTTAAGTCAAACTTCTCATTTCTATATAAAGATCACAAGAACATAGTTCATCAAGCCAATAACAGGACTGCCCGAAGTCCGCATAATTGCTTATACGAACCTAATGAAGTCTACTATTTCAGCTTATTTACTTTCTATAAATCCACCAATTTGTGATCATAATGCTTGAACAAGATGCAAATCATATATAAATTAAAATTTTTAACTCAGCCCAGTTGCTCTTTGTACAGTCTAAAATTTCCCATGTTTAACTTTCCCCAGTACATATTCATGCCACAGAGAAAACATACTTTGTCGTTTTACTCAGTCAATATAGCTATTCTTAAGCATTAGCATCGCTTTATGTAGTTGCCCAGCTATATTAAAACCAGCAATCATTAGAAAAAGCTGTAACGAACTTGATTTGTTTATTTGAAAGCCTCCAATAAAATCACTCAGAGAAGCCCAAACCGGGATGTTAAACTATGACATTGGTACGTTACATCTTGCACATATTTAAACAATAAAAAATCTTAAGAATAATAACTGCAGGTACAACGGGGTTTGTTCTGGTTTTCTACTTGTCAAAGTTTGTTAGGCAAGTCAAATATTAAAAATAACATTTTAGAGAGTTACTACAGTGACAATAATAAAACCAGCCATCATTTTCCTCTTAAATCATATTTCAAAAAGCATCTGGTCAAAAACAGAAAAAAAAATAGAAAGAGGAAAAAGAGGAAGAAAAGCAAAAGTAGCATAAAGCTATGCCCATTATCTAAAGGACATCCTACTGCATGTTTACTAGTGTTTATGTTTCACATCAACATATTTTATAGAAGGATTTATATGCCTAACTCAAGTTGTATTTAAATCCTATGGTGCAGACCCTACCATAAAATGCCTCTTGAGTCCTATTAACTGTACCCATGGTTTTACTTTGCCTGTCTGCTTATTTAAGATCTAATCACAGTTTTGAAGAAAAGATTGTCACTTCTAAGCCTGTCCCCTCAGAACCTGTCTGTTATTAGTACTCAACTGGATATTTTCATCTTCAGTTGTTATTCTCTGTGGTCTTTGCAAATGCTATCTACTGGAATCTGTGACTGTATGGACAAATTGGCTACAAATGCCTAGGACTGCTGCTTTGAGAAACATGTAAGTGGCACATTATTCTGTTGGTATTTTTGTGTTTTAAAGTGATTCACTTAAATTTAGTTTTCTAAACATTTTCACCAATTAAATACACGCTCTCTCAATAAAGATTTTAAAATGTTATTATAATCTGAACACGTGAATAAAGGTGATGGCATGCTTTTCAATGAAAAGAATATTAAATTTTTATATGTATGTGTGTGTGTATACATACGAGTTGATACAAAAATAGTATATATACACAGTGTACATTTATAGATAATAGTATATGTGTATATATATATAGGTGTAAGCCTGCTAAGAACTTAATGAAGACACTGAAACCTGTATTTCCTCAGACTGTAATACTGTAAGTGCTCAATTGTTAAAACAGAATACACTTGAATTTCAAGCAAGGCACAGATTTAAGCCTTAACAACTTCTCGTATTTCAATCTACAACTATTTAATTCTTCCACATTTTCTGTCACCGTTTAAAATATTTAACTATAAATGTAGCTAGTGTACACTGCTTAATTCAGCACTAAGAATGATTCAATTTTAAGAGCTATTATGACCTGTTATTTCAGAGGCCCGTACACATGCAATTTATCTATCATGTTAAAACATGTTTCTATAAAACAGGATTTTTATAATATTTTATCTTACGGGAGACAATTTTCCTTCCATTAATGCAATACCTGACACTGTATTGAAAAACGTTCGTATTTACAAACGAAGGGTTTGAGCTCCATCGGTGCTGAGTGGCCTCAGCAGATGAGAGGACCAGACACTGATGACTTCCAGGAGTTCAGAGCAGGCACTGGCGCTCTGCAGAATCAGACCCCAACTGTTTACCAAACAAACCGTTTGGGCTTCACTGCATGAGTACAGCCTGCATCCCCTGATGGGGAGGCAACTCTTTAGGTAGACAAAGTAGAAGGAATTACGTTTGTGCAGGTTTTAAAAGGAAAAGAAATCTTACAGTGACAGAAATTACTTGATTGCATCTCCTAATTAGATGGTGTCAGCAGTCAGACAACGGTTTAATTTTACAGTTTTAAACGTAAAAGCAGTTCTCCATTAACTCATTGAGAAAACAGACAGACAAACGTAAAAACAGAAAGGTTTTAAAAGTGAGAATGGAAACATACCTACAGAAAAGCTGCTTCTCTCTTTTCCCATATTTGCAAAATCACACATCCGAATTACACTCACGCACACACAGACAGGCACACGCTCTTTTTTATTTCAGGGGTTCTGAACTAACCAGCGTTTTTTATTTACACCGACGACAGCCAAGCATCTTTATTGTGAGAAGTCGCTCTGGTCCCTTCACCCCAGCTCCGACTTTGGAACAATTCATCGCAAGCGAAGCCAAGTCTCAAGTAATGTGGCCCTCTGGTGGAAAGCTCTGCATCACGTCCTACGCGACCGAATCGCACAGTAAACTAACAGATTCGGAAAACATGCACTGCAAGGCTTCGGCACAACTTTTATAAATACGCCGCGGGATTTTAATCACCGGGCGAGCGCGGCGGCGTGCAGCGCTATCAGGAAGACGGTGCCGCCACGAAAACGGGATCCTGGCGTTTCGGCATTAACATGCACAAAAACAACAACAAATAACGCCCCACGCTCTTCACTTGCACGACACTTCACACTCGGCACGCACACAGGGTCTGCGGAAGGGTGCCCGTCCGAAAACAGCCCTTTATTTGTTTAAAAACAAACAGGAAGCAAAACAAACTTACCTGCTGTTGTTGCAGATGCAGCAGTTCTACTGTGCTTACTTCAGTGCTCGTGTCACCACTTGATCTTCCATCTCTGCTGCCAGCATCTAATTGGCTGCTTAGAGTGCTCATTCCATTTTGATTCATTGAACTGTTGCTTATTGTCTCTGTCGCAGATTCCTGCATCATGACTTAATACCTAAAAGTGATTAAGAAGTATCAATTAACACACGCGTTACACCTTCACACTTCCATTATCAAGATGTCCCTCTCTGCCAATTACACAGACAGCATCTTTAGAAGAAGAAAAAAGCCTCGCGGAGCCGTTTACCAAGAAATGCGATGCAAACTCTGCTTTCATACAGATACTAATCACCGGAATTATGGTTTCTATAAGCAATCTTTGTGTGCTTACATTTAACGGCCAAAATAACACACCACGCACGCAGCATGGTCAATAGCATTTATGAACGACTACATTTTAAAGTCTACCTATAAAACCAGTTTAAATGAAGGCACGATTTCACACACTGCTCTGTATTTCCTATTATCTAGCTTTGACAACCATGGATGACTATACAGCCTTATTTAAAATATTCACTATCTTGATTCTGTCAGAATTTTACAGCATATCTTATGCAAGGCTGTTGTTTAATGATGCACAGCTAATCATACAAAATTAAAATTTTGTAAGGGTGTTACAAATCATATGGTATCAACCAATGATAAATAGTATAATGGGCTTCTCCTTTTTTGTGACTAAATAAAATTTTGCCTCGGAGGCATTTTAAGAAAAAGCTCCTGCTGCAAACACGTCAGATATTGCCTATTTTTTTAATCAAACGGCTGATATTCATTTATTTTTCTGACATTTAAAACATTTAATACTGTCCTTCCTGGGAAGTAATTAAGCTTATGCATGAGCAGCAATCAAACTGTTCACTTGAAGATGACTTAAAACTCAATTTTAACATAGGCAAATAAATGAAAGATATAAAATTAATTTTCCAGGCATGTATTAGATATGAAAGCTGGAAATAAAATCTATCAAGAATATCACTAATGATTGTGCTAAAAACAGCATAAATTATGCATATTACCTTCTCTACAGTAATAAATGTTTTATCATTTTCACTGCATAAATATACTGTACTTTCAGGATAGCAATGAGATGTCCTGCCAAGATCAGTTGAAATCTTCGCAGTAAATAAAGAACCAACGTGCCCTTACAAACCAGCATTTCAAGGCGCATTTTGTATCTGTAATACGGAAAGGTCAACGTCTCTTCTCAGAGCCACCAAAGTCGTCTCCTGCTCTCGCAGGGTCAGAATGGACCTCACTTTCCTTCACTTCACCCTCGCTCCCGACGTACTGAAAGAGTCCCCACAACAACCTGGCTGAGCTGTGACTTTAAAAGACACCTCTGAAGGGAGAGGGATGCATAAGCAAACTCGGGAAAAGAAACAAAGCTCCCTGCTTAGCCTAATTATTGAACTTAGTTATTTGTTCCCTTGCAAAGTATCAGCAATAGCCTTTCTCTGAAAAAAAAAAAAAAAAAGCAGGAAAAGGATCATTACAACTTCAACTACGTGCATGGGATAGCAAACAAAACGCTGCATGAATTAACGCAAACAAGCGCCCGCAAGATAAAGTGAAAGTATATATTGTGTGAAGAAAGTTAAAATAGTAAAAGATGAGTTATTTAAAGATGGTCTGGTCAAAAATAAACAGGATGCAAAAAACCCAAACACGAACACAGTTAACGTAAAGGAGGGCAGCTGCTATAGCCCAGTAAACAACAGCAGCACCAGATGTGTTTATGAACAAACAGCCCTTCTTAAACACTCTTACGAACATCAGCAAAGAAAAATAATAGAAATGGAAAATGTGATACACGCAGTGATTAATTTTACAAGGCAAAAACAAAGCTAATACTCTTTTCTGAGATTAGGCAGCTAATAAGTATTCAAATTAGGCATAAATTTTACATGTACAATGTTTAAAATATTCAGAGAAAAGGGTCTGATTGCCCTTAGTAGTTATATGAAAATTCTAATGCGGGTATGCCACAACTGTGGGAGTAGGCAGCCCTTTCCGATTTTTACAATATTTACTTTCAATAAAAAGACATGTATATCAGAGTGGAAATCTATTTAAAACACTTCATCAACTGTATCGTTATGAGGATTTGGAAATTCGGGAAATTCAAACATTAATCCTCTTTTAGTCAAACAAAGATTTAACCAACAGACAGGTTCATCTTTTACAAATTCAAACGTTAGACAATAACAGTGGTACATTTAGCCAGGCGCATTAAAAGGGCAAGGGGGTATAAATGTTAGATAATCAAAACATTAGAAAACACTCAGAAATTTAATAAATACATCAGCCCCCCTGTTTTTACATCTCTCCGACTCTTTCATTACAATTAGCAGAGAAGGGTTAAACATCTTCCAGTTCATATTAACCAACGGGTTTTATGTCTTGTGGATTTTGTATCCTTGCAAAGCCCCAGAGTGTAGTTCGGGCTCTGCATTTTAAGTTAAAGTGTCTGTGAGCCAGCAGAATCGGCTTTAACATAACATGACCAGTAACTCTACTCTGGCAAGAGAAAACAACAAATCTGACCCAACAGCTGTGTACAGAGAGAATGAAACTATAGAGTACCAATGCTAGAAAGGGTCATTTATTTGGAAGCGGAAGAAATACTGAAGTATTTCTATGAAGGAGTCCCTAGAATTTTACGTTAAAAATAAAAATGTTTGTTCTAGTTGTAAAAGGGTATTTTTACACACAATACTGAAACTTTGGCTCGAGTAATGCTCTGTGTTGGTTGTCCACAGCCCCCTTCTCACTGCCGGCAACTAAAAAAGGGCTGCTGGAAGAAGCAAGAGCACAGAATCTTTTTCTTTTCCCTTCCTTCCTCTCTCATACACATGCACCCACGTATACATGTATATCTGTACACGTGTGTGTATGTACTATCAACTCTAAACCCTCACAAATTAAGGCACTGCAAACATCTGAACGTCATGTCTGAGATCTACGTATCAGTAATTTTAGTTATGGGTGGCAGAATAATCTGAACCTGCAACACCTTACTAAGCAAACTAATGTACTTTCTTCCTTGCTTTTACAACAGTCGTGCAGGTTGTTAGCATAATCATCATAAATAAATACAAAGGCAATACGACGACTACCAGAAACTGAGGGTGAAAGTTTTGTATTTCAAATAGGACAAGAAAAAATATACAGGTCCCTGTTTACACACATTTATACACATTCACACTTCCTAATCCTTCTCTTTTTCTCTTGCTGTCACGCTCGCTGTCAGTCATGAGCGTGCCTACACAGGCACGCACGCACACACACACGCACCCACATTCACAGACACATACATTCACCATCACCTACTTCTGCTGTGATTCCCAAACTCTTGTTGCCAAAGGTGAGATATAAGCTCTGCTACCAGGCATTTTAAACAAAGCTAGAGGGAAAATATTTGCTGCTCTCTGCAAGAGAGAATGAAATCGTACGTTATTTTAGCGTGTGGTTGTACTGCAGGTTGAATGCCTGGTTCTGCCAGGGTACACAGGCGATCACCGGCACCGAAAAAGAAATACCGGTCCCGTGAAGTTGGAAGCTACAGTTTTACTCTTCCCCCCTGCAGCGAACCGCCCGTCTCCTGTGCGCGTATGCGCGCGCGCACGCGTGTGTGTGTTTTAAGCCGGCGAGTCACTGTACAGATACTTATTCTCTACACCACTTCCCTTTTGAAACATTAAACTGACACTGGAACTGACTGCACAAGATTGCATTTTCTCTTCCTAAACAACTTGAATTGAAAGGTTACTTAGTGTAACAATATTTACTTGCAGAATTGTGTTGTTACCAAGGGTATAATGGATGGTGGCTATGCAGGTTTACGCAAGAATGAGTGAAGCATGAGGCATTAGCCATGTGTTTGACATGTTTCAAATTGCTATAATCCAGCATTAAACACACCCAGCAATTCATGCCATTTCTTGCAGCCATAATCTTGAATAAAGCGTGCACAACCACTTATTATATAAATTAGTATATGACTCCCTGTTAGAGTCACAACAGCGCTTTTGTGTTTATTTTGCATCGAGATGTGGTCTTTTTATTTGTACAAATAGCAGGATAGAGAGACGTAGCTCAATTAGACCTCCTCGCTTTATGATAGGGTGTACCGAGCGCCAGGCTGGCGGGGGGGGGGGGTTTGCCCTGCCAGGTAGGGGTTCGGCTGGCGCCCGTGCCCCCCGCCCGCAGGCAGCGGGTGCGCAGCGCCGGAGCCGCCGCCAGGGGGCGCCGCGGGGGCGGGCGGGGCGGGGCGTGGCCGGGCGGGGCCACGCCCCGCCCGGCCACGCCCCGCCCCGCCCGCCCCCGCGGCGCTGGCCCCGCGCTGCCTCCCACCTGCAGCAACCCCTCGGCAGCCAGAGCCCCCCAAGCCAGGTAGCGCCCCCAGACCCATAACCCTGCAGCGGTGTTAAGGTGCCCACGCCGTCGCCTGATCCCGCCTTTTGCTTCCTAAGACGCGGCCTAAACTTCAGCCTTTGGAAACTGGCCTAGGGATGTGAAAGCGGAGGTGAGGAGCTAGGCTTAAATAACGGTAACTTTTGGGCTCTGCTGGAATTAATTCGTCATTGACACACGGCACAATGGATCTCAAGTCCTGCGCTGGTACGTTAGAAGTCTTTAATACTTAAGATTGCCTAATAAATCAAAATGCCAAATATGAAGGACATCGCTGGGTGTGTGAGAACAAAAAATTAGACAAGCTCAGAGAGTGTTTGTAAAGGGTTTTTTTCCTTCACTTCATCTAAAACATTTAGCTTTCAAAGCCTGAGTTCAGCAGAGACATAAATTACTTCCCATTTTTTGAATATGTAAATAAATATGATTAAAACACTAATTAGGTCGACTGCTATTGAAATACTGTAAAATAAAGTACTTATATGAGTAGGTTTAATATACTACTATCTATTCCAGTTAGTTTTCTCTGTAAAAATGTAAAGTATGCTCAAACACCTTGTGCTGGAAGGTCTTTCAGGAAAACGGAGCTTCCAGGTGTGAGTTACAGGACGTATCTTAGCACAATCAGAAAGGATACA
Source organism: Pelecanus crispus (assembly GCF_030463565.1). NCBI lineage: Eukaryota > Metazoa > Chordata > Aves > Pelecaniformes > Pelecanidae > Pelecanus > Pelecanus crispus. The sequence continues at coordinate 30,204,671 of NC_134643.1, forward strand.
TATCGCATCTGCATCAGTGAGCGAAGTCAGCATCTTTGAGGAGAAAAAATAGAATTTTCATAGTAAAAAAAATCATCTCTTCAAAGCCAACTAATCATTTTACTATTCAGAATACCCTCGTGAGCGAAGATGGTAGTTGTGAGTAAAGTAACAGTTCAAAAATGGCGAGAAAGGGCAGCCATGGGACAACAGTGTCTGGATCACAGCACAGAAAGCACTGCTACTGGGAAGAATTCAGGCTGTAGTACAAAACTTTTAAGTGGCCACTCATACGGCGGGTCTCTGAAGGCCATTTCTGAACACAGATTTACAATAAAATTGACAGCTGGATTTTTGTAAATTATCAGATTTACTTACTACAAAGAAGGGCCAGCAGCACACCCCCCCCCACACACACACACACAGAGGTGAAGACAACGTGCATCCTGCCTGTAGCGTTCTGTCTTAACAGGTGCACTTGGCTGGCGTGAGAAGGCTTTAAGAAATCAGATTAATTGATCTGTGCTAAAGTTAACCACAACTGATAAAAACAAGCATTGCCTAAAATATTTATCTCTGGCCACTATAAGCCACATTTTTTCCCCACTGTCTGCGTACTACAGTTTATTTATACACCAGATGTTTAAATTAACATCCTTTTAACCGACTGGCACGAACAGTCAGATAAAGGTATTGAAGATAGAGTATCATTCAATCTTAAACTAAAAGCTATGCTACATTTTAAAGGCTGTATCTTTTCCTTTCACTCCATCTCAGTTCCTCAGGACTAATAAAAATAGCAGGTCAGTCCTGGGCACAGTAATTTATCTGCTTTCTGAAATTCAGGAGTATGTTGTCATACTCATCCGATTATTAAACAACAGTTCACTTCCCCAAACAGCAACTAAGGTCTAATTAATTTCCACCTGCTATTTATTTTCGCTTAGTGGGGAAAAAAAAAAAAAAAAAAATCCCTATGAAGGCCAGTGTTATCTATATGAGTAGCCTGTACAATATTGGAAGATGCGTACCTTACGGACAGGATAGTGGCAAAAGCCTGCTAGAGTGCATTACCTACAGCCCACACAGAAATGAGCAGCCAATTTCAGGGTAAGATTCTTATTTAAGCAAC